>NC_090755.1:28186928-28209428 GCF_036898095.1 Palaemon carinicauda | reverse complement strand
GTAAAAGTTAATACTGGTAGGACCAACTTATTAAGTATTTTTAAATTTAGAGAAAGTGCCATTTTACTCTTCATAATCTAATTTGGTTTAGCAAATGTTCTCCATCAAGATTATCCTTTTAATTTTGGTCTCGTGTCCTGGGAAACATACTGTCTGCTCTAAAAACGTGTATTCATTAACAATCTCTAGAGGTTCGTCCATAACTCTTATTTGTTGTTTTCATTATCACTGAACATTATCTTAATTTTACTTATATTCATTTTCAGTACTACATTTTTGCTTTCTCTTTTCAAATCTTCTATCAGCTCTTGTAATTCCTCCCATGATTCACTAAACACAACTATATCATCTGTCAATCTCAAGTTGTTAGGTATTCCCCATTAATATTAATTCCTACATTTTCTTTATCTAAATTCTTAAAAACTTGTTCTAGGCATGCTGTGAATAATTTAGTTCCTGTGCAACTAATTTCTCAATCGGAATTTTCTCACTTATCTTTATGAAGTTTTAGGAGTGTTCTATTGCCTGTATAGATATCTTCAAATGTTTCAACTTAAGATTCTTTTATTCCTTGGGTTTGGGGTTTTTTCATTACTGCTGATGTTTTGACAATAAAAAGCCTTCGCATAGTCTATAAATGCCACTCATATTGGTTTGTCATACTCTGTTGATTTTTCCATTAGCTGGTTAATTACATGGATATGGTCTGTTGTCGAATACTCACTTTTAAAGCCTGCCTGCTCTTCTGATTGATTAAAGTCTAGCTGTTTTATATTCGGCTTAATATGATCTTTGTAAATATTTTATAGATTACGGAACGTAAACATATTTGGAAGTAATTTTTCTGGTCTTTTATGTTTCCCTTCTTGTGAATTGTTATAATGATAGTTTTTCCAAGCTGTAGGTATAGACCATTCTCTCAGAAATTTGGTGTATAGTTCAGCAAGTTTTGCTATTGTTATTAAATCAACTGATAGGCATATTCTCTTGCTGCTTTGTCCCTTTTCATAATTGTCAATGCTTTCTTTACTTTTCTTACTGTTGTGGTTGGTAACATCTCAGGTGTTTTATTATTTCTATCGGTGAATTAATTTATTATAAAATTTTTGGTTAGCATCGTTTAGAAATCTTCTGCCATTTTTATCACTCCATCTCTATCGTGGATAATATTTCCATTTTAGCAAACGTATTCCAAGTCTTCTTGTCATCAATTTGATATGTGTATATATATATATATATATATATATATATATATATATATATACAGTATATATATATATATATATATATATATATATATATATATATATATATATATATATATATATAATGAATATACAATGTCTTAGTGGCGTCAAAAAACGGAGATAGAATCTCTGAGGACAAATTGTCCTGCAGATATTTTTCAAGATAACAGCAGAAATACATTTACTTTTCTCCACTTGTTATTTGGTTCCATATATATATGAATATATATATATATATATATATATATATATATATATATATATATATATATATATATATATATATATATATATATATTTCCGGTCACGCAAAGCTCTTCGCGGCCCTCGGTTAGGGGGAAGAGGAAAGCTGCGTTACTGTGTAATATCTAGTCGTCTATTTTGACGGGTCACGTACACTAATATGTATAGATAAATAGATATATGTTGCTAAATTCCAAGTCAACATGGTAATTAAATATATACATAATCTTTTTTTTCTAACGGTATTGTTATCATAGCGGTAGGGAAGACCTACAGTTTTACTAAATGATTTTTGTTGACTTCTTGGTACCACTAAACGTCCTTCCTGCATCTTCAAGACGGAGTTCAAAAGTTTTTTTCGTACCCTTCTTTTATATTTTCCAAATTTACCCAGAAATTTCCACAACCTGAGCGCGGGGAAATAGAGAAAACCACCTATCATAAAGTGAGCTACTGGAGCACCCTTTTTTTTCTTTTCTTTTTTTTATTTTATTTTCTTTTTTTTTTTTTTTTGGTTCCACATACCATAGCCGTATATAGTTGCGACACATACTTTGATTGGCGATTTATCTTTTGTCTTAAATTAAGTATATTTGGTAAAGAGCATATCTAAAGTGATGATGCATATATATATATATATATATATATATATATATATATATATATATATATATATATATATATATATATATATTGTGTATGTATGTATGTGTTTGTACGTATGTTTGTGTTTATGCGCGTATGTATATTTCGAATTATGACCTTCTCTTGACAGTGGGACGATGAACTACTTGTTCAGAAATCTTTCAGGAGAGACATTAAAAATTCATTGATTTTATTGTTGAGCTATCATGAAAATGTTGCTTAAAGAAGGTTTAGCAATTTAGAGATACTAATGTACTGTATCCCAAGACTGAGGCGTGCCTTATGAGGGTTATTGCAAACTCCTTGTTGGATGGAAATAACAGTGAACCTCTTTTCATGAACGCAACGACAATCACATTATCAATCTCTTAGGTTTCCTATTTTTACTGTGGTACGAAAATCACTCGGTGGAAGATTGTAGGATTCGCAATTTTGTACTCCTGGGGACACTTCTTTTTGTAAGAAATGGGGAAAATGTGTAATGTGTTAAATGCTTCTCTAAGATTCGTTCATCATTTTCGTTTTGGTCTAATGGCATGATTTTTTTTATAGCCTATTCTCTCCTTTCATCTAATGCTAATGAATTTACGTCCATATGATTTCGGAGTGGATTTTTTTTCGTACCTTAATTGGTATTTTTAAGAAAAAGGCGTCCCAAATTTGAGAAAATATTTTTTTCTGATGCCTAATGTGCTTTAAATAGTGAAACCTAATTTTAAAGTGCGTTTTTGTTTTTCTTGTCTATATATTAAGCTGAAGTGTGTCCTTTCTTAGCTTCCTTACAACAAAGTTATTCTTTTTCTCGAGATTATGCTGGAGAATTGCGAAACCAATCTAGGCAATAACTCCGGATTATTGCCCTTCAAGAATCAGTTGCCTATTTTTAATAGATATGTGTATGTTGATGAGAACTATGGTAACAATAAGATTGCAACGTAATAGATATGATGCATACCCAATTGCTAATCTATGATGGCCTTCATATCATTAACAAATTGAAAATAAATTGATATTTAAGCATGGAATAACCAAGATTGTCATTGTGAAATAGAAAAATTTCTATATTAGAAACTGAAACCCTGACTTATTCTGCAGGTTCATTTGCATGATACTTTTTTTTTTTTTTGAAGATTATCGTAGGTATTTTGGAGTTAGAAGCACCTCAGTCGACTGTTTTATGCAACTTATTCAATTCCTAATCGGGAATTGTATTCTAGTTTCGGAGAGGCTAATTTTGTGAAGTTATATTCCTTAAATAGTTTTTAGTATTGCCAATCATGTGTTTTAGCAAATTGATTATTACATTCTGTTATAGTCCTTGGTAGCTTATGCTAAGCGTTTACACTAATCTAGCATTTTCTCTCGACGGGCGAAATGTGGATGGGATACCACCAGTGAGAGAAGGGGCAAGTTACTAGATCCTAAAAGCCGCTGTTTTTGAGCTGGCATTAAAGTTTAATGGTCTGAAGAGCCGATTGTGGTGACAATGTGTGACATGACTGGATTTTTGGGGGGAGGGTGTGAAGTCTTTCTCATGTCGCATAATTGTTTGTGAGCTTGGATGGAGTATTTACTTATGGAGAGGTTAAGGCTAATGAGTCTAACGGCTGCGTCATCAGCGGCCGTTACATGGTCCTAGCTGTGGTGGAGAGGGGCTGTTGAAGCTGATCCCATTTGTATATGCTTGCCTTTGGGCCACAATCAATGATCTGCCCCTGGCTCATGCGTGACCGTTAAACTTCTAAATTTAGTGGGAATAGATGAGAGAAAGATTATGATAGACTTAAAATGAAGAACATGGATGGAGATGATGCAAATTTTGTGAAATTTTCTTGCTGATTAAGTATGACTATTTTTATGCAGAAATTAATAGCATTAGATTGGTAAAATTGTACCGATTTTTATAGTTTTTATTATATGGCCGTAATATGTAGATATGAAAATGAGAGTGATTATTAGACCTGTTTCTCCCGAAGGACATTAGTGTTTTTACAGTGTTTACTTATGTATATCGTGTTACAGTGTTTATTTTGTATATCGTGAAGACCTATTACAGCTTGCATACATCTTTTATTTTTTCGTTAGCTTCATTGACACTTGGTAGTTAACGTTGTGGATAACTCTCCCCTATTACATGGGCTTTGCATCGACATGAGTATGGAAATTTCAAACTTTCACGACAAATAGATTATTCATAGATTTACAAACGACCCGAAAGTTTAGCGCCATGGTCCAATATTCATAAAGACGTATTAGTCAAAGAATGCGTTCTTCATTTACCCTCTAGCGTTGGTGGAAGGGATATATGTCGGGGATCAATTATTGATTATTGAGTTCAGTGAGGGGCGCAGCTTCATGTGTGGGAAAATTGTTTTACAAAATGGCCCGGGAATTTTCATCCTATCTCAGCCATGAGTATTTGTACGCACGGGTACTGGTCCAAAGCCCGGATGTAAGAGGTGGTTTGGGTGTAGGCTTAACGCTTGGCGTTGTAAATATGCATGCATTTTTTTAGATGTTTAGCCATATAATGTTATTGGCATTTGATTTTAAGAATGCTCAATTCCAAGATAAAAGAAATGTATGTGATATTTGTGCTAATGGGAAAGGTACGTACCTTATACTGTATATACGAAGCACTACTAGGTACTCAAATCAACTGTGGTATCTTTTTACAAGCATCATAATGATTATAATAATCCCTTGTTTTCACTACAGTAAGAGTAAGCAAGAAATTTTATCACAATATACGAAGGTACCTGACGGTCTGGAAGCTAAATTAGCCCTAATGTCCCCACATTATGTTGAATATCAGTAGTTTGCTCTCATTTTCGTTGCTCTTCGTAACTCCACAGTGTTTTTACTGCTGCAATTGCTTGCGTTACGTGTTTGCCATTCTCTCCCCTTCGTCTGATCATTTCATTTTGTGGGTGGAGTGATATCTTAGTATATTTGTCCTAATGAATTTTGTAAAAAATGTCAATGATCTTCCTGATTTTAGTCTTCTATAAAGAATATTTTCTCGATATATGAAGAAAGATGATGTATTCAGACAGTTATAACAAAGATTGATAGGAGGATCTCATTTTAATGTCAACTTCCGCATGAACTAGTTTTCCTATGATCGTATTTGAGTTATATTTAGTCAGTGATTCGAATTATGGTCAGAACGTTCAAGGTCGCATCAATCAGGCCAATGCAGGAACTGTTGTCACATGCAAATTAAGGTTAGGCGGTTTTCATTTATGAGTGCGAAATACACAACATGACTGTTGAATAATATATCTGTATGAGAAAACGTCATATTAATGCATTGATAGATGATATTGAAAGTGGTGTTGAGTTGCGTCATATTAGGTAAGGTGTAATTCTGATTTTGAACAACAATCCTTTCAGCTATCCTAATGATCATTGTGAATTTTTACTCTGTGACAGTTTAGACATAATAATACTAAAACCAGTAATATCGTACTTAATTGGTATACAGTACTCTTCGTTTTTTGTCCTTTTTTATATGACCTTGATCCATTTTATTTATGTCTCGGGAAATGCTCATCAGACGAATCCCAAAGAGGATAGAGGTTGATTATCATTTTCATCATTATTATGTTTGTTATTCAGAATATGCAAACATTCCTTTAAAAGTAGTTTGAAAGATTTATCCCAGGACATTTATATCTGACATTTATATCTGAAGAAAACTAAAAGAGGGAGAAAAAAGAAAGGAATAGATATAGGTGAAATCATTGGTCAATATATAGGTGTTTAAAGAGCAGTACTGAAATTATGTTGAATGGCATATGGCTTCTCTATGCATGCAAGTTTTCTAATTAATGTAAATCACCTTTTTTGGTGGCAGAAAATGGTACTAAAACATTTTAATTATATACTGATACGATGCGGGAATATTTTCAATACGTATGTCGAGGTTTAAATACTAAATTTTCATTGAATTTCAGATTTTATGAGCGTTCTTGGTTCTTAATATTTTTATGGCTTTTGTCTCACGTCATCTGTTTGTTCCTTTCCCGAAGAAATGTCCGTAATGTCTGCAGAAGTTTGAAGACTGTAAATAGTCGGACCCCTCAATATTTTAAAAACAAAATAGTACAAGTTGATTGTTCGCCTTGAGTCCTCATCTTTTTATTCAGCAGTTTTTGTCACTTTTTACACCTCGTGTCGTAGGTATGCTATTTCCCTGGACATATGTTCTGCCAGACCTTGGGTAAACCGAAGCGGATTTAAATCGTAGTATTTCTCTCCCCCTCTCCTTACTTTCTCCCATTTAAAGCGTAGTCTTTTTCTCTCGTAAATACCCCGCGTCCTTTTTTTATTCTGTTTATGCTTTTTGTATATATTCGCTAACCGCCTCCATGTTCATTTCCTGCACATATGTTCAGGTTTATCGCAGTATAAACTGAATATGCAGCAAATTGTTCTCTCATTCCCCCTTTGTCTTTTTCTATTTTGAGCGTACTTTCATCTATCTATCTACCTATCGTTTTTTTTATTTATCTTTTTATTAATTACAGGTGTTTCTTTCCCTGTTAATTTCCATGGAATGTTTTCAAATTTCATCTGTGTAAACCAAATACTCTTACATTAAAGCGTACTCTCTGCTTGCTTATTCACTTATTTACACACAGGCACACACGCACACGCACCCACACATACATGTAATGCGTACTCTCTCTCTCTCTCTCTCTCTCTCTCTCTCTCTCTCTCTCTCTCTGCAAAACCTTTCCTCCCTAGCACACCCTTCAGATATCCCATGGGCGCAGCCAGTCATCAAACATTGCCTCTGAGCTCCCCTCTTTCCTTCTGTTCCGCGATTCCCCTCCTCCTTCTCCTCCTCCTCCTCTCCCCTTACTTCTCCACCACCTCCGCCTTTTCCTTCGTTCTGTCACTCTTTTGTACTGGAAGTGCTTGCTTGTTGGCTGCTTGCGATGTATTCAAAGGCAACATATGATTATGGCAATACTTGAGGGGGAAGAAGATCGATTTGAAAGTTGTATTTAGCAAGGTCACTCGTATTTCCATTGTGTTGCCACTCCTGTTAACGGCACGGTTGCTAGTTTATCCGATTGTTATTTGTGCTTTCAGCGTTCATATATTTTTTCTTGTTTTCTGTTTGTCCTCTTGTTAATGTTCATAGTTGCTCAGGTTAATCCAATTAATCTCTATATATTTTCCTTGTAAAGTGAAATCTAGTTTTCAGGATGCGTGCAAGTTCAAAAAACTTTTATAGGCTTCGAGTAGATCATTATCGTCTTTAAATCTTTTTATCTAAATTTTACCTGGAACCTATTATTCAGAAGCAACCAACGTTTCTTCGAGGCATTATGGTGGCACCTATCACTTGAATGGCAAAAATGGTGTCTGACATAACTTCTGTACCAATAGATGGCGTTGACTGCTACCGTTTGCGCAATTTGTTCAATAGATGGCAGGAGTTGTGAGTTTTTGCCTTTGTATTCTCTCTTCACGTGTACATTTTCCTTTCCACGTTGCTGGTCATTTTTCGCTGGGAATTGATAGATAATCCACTGGTTCCTATGATATATATATGAAAAAAGAAATTGAATTACATTAAAACAACACCCTTTTTTACATAAAGAATGGCCTTTTCAGTCCAAGTTCGGTTGTTTAGCATTTCAGGGTCGTATGATGTCTGCGGTTATTTCAAACGCCTCGAGTTGATGTTTCGGATAACATTTTATTTGCATAATAGTTATAGTTTTTCGTGTGTAAAGGTTTTGTTATTTCACCCAAATTCCAATAAGTTCCACATTTTTGGCTTGTTGTTAACTCAAGTTATGCGTAACTTAATCTTTCTTTGTTTTGTTGCAGGAATAAAACATGGCTCGACCAATTGTTTACACGTTCTATGTTCAACAGCCTTATTTATGTCCGTGATGTTTTTAAAAGTATCTTGGAATTCATAATGAATGTTAACTTGTTAGATAATTATATTGTTTCTTGCTGCCCATTTTGTGGTTTAGGTGTATTGTTTAATATGTTTTCATAATATTTATATAATTTTAGACGAGGTTAAGAATGAAGACTAATATATCTTCCTTTAAGAAACAATTTTGTCTTTGTGGTGCTAAGCTCTGTTTTATGTTTTCAATGATTAGGTGACTATGATGGGTTGCATCTAGACTTGAGGAGGTCGCTGCTTTAGCGACGTTATGCCAGGATTTTTTGTTTTTCATTTGAAACCTAAAAGCTTTAAACTTATTGTATCCACTATGTATGCTACCGTATAATTACATACAGAGAGATCATGGGAAAGTATGAATTTCGTATTCAAACATTGCAGCTTCATCACAGATACATGAAATTCGACCTAATATGATTATGGCAACTAGATTTAATTATATAAACCTTTTGTTTGATTTTTCTTCACTGGAGAAATTATTAATATGGAACATGCCGTAAAAGTTTCTAAATTATATAGTAAACTTCAAGAAAATTACTATTCATATGAGAAACAAATTATGTAAAAAGTAAGCTAGAGCTCTGCCAAATCTAAGCAATCCTCCCACACAAAAAGAAAAAGGAAAAAAAATATATATATATCTGAAATTTTGTCGTTTGTTGGCACTCAGGAGGATCGCCAATGATAACCTTCTCAAAAGAAAAATATCCAAACTTAGCGTTTTGCGTAATGTGACAAGCGAGTCGATCCAAAAGTATCGCATTCTTATCGGGGTAATATCGGTGAATAAGCCAATGAGTAGATAAAATTACTAATATAATTCGACTGTGGATTGACGGCTGTTTGAACACATTGGCTTCTTATGCTTCTAGTAAAAACGAGCTTTATTTGGCAAAATTAATCTCTCTCTCTCTCTCTCTCTCTCTCTCTCTCTCTCTCTCTCTCTCTCTCTCTCTCTCTCTCTCTCTCATATAGGTGTGATTTTAAGGAATATTAATGGTCCATGTCAAGCTGGAATAAATCAGGTTATGAGGCAAGGACCACTTAAGTGTTTACATGCAAGCAACTAGTGTTAAATAAGGATATTGTAAACGTTATTTGAACCACGTGTCTGGCTTCAAGAAAATAAATCTAGCACTGAAGGCAATGGACATAGCGTATCGGCTACTGATTTAACAACTATAATACAGCCACTCAAAATAATATTTGAAAAAATCTTAAGTTAAATTGTACTTTTTAATTGCCTCTCAAGCGCTTTCGTTAATATAGTAGTTTAACTGTAAAAGTGCTTTAAATAAGTATCGGTATTATTTTATTTGAATAGCATAGCAGCCACATGGCGTTATTGTGTGTGGTTCAGAGTGACGTAACAGCGTAATTAATCCTGAAATAGTAAGTGAAGTGACATAGGATCAGAGTTATGATATAGGGTACTATTGTTTAATAGTTTTTTTGTAACACATCGATCCTTGTCATAGATTTTATACCAAGCCTTAAACGTAACTGACCAGGAAATTATATATTGTCTGGAAATATATTTGGAGCCAAGTTTTAGCAAATCGTTTCTTTAATGAGGTTGAGGTGTAAATTGTAATTTGTTTGTTGACATGTTATGAAAGAAACGTTTTAGCAAGTATTAATTTTCTGGATTCAGACGTGTTCTTAGCCAACAAATTAGGTTCTCGTGACGCTAATTTATGAACGTAATCAACCAGTCAGGTATGCTTTCATTCAGACTGGTTTATACAGATAATACGTAATATGAATGAAATAACGTACCACCTTTATTAGAGCTATGTAAAAACGAACGCGGGAAGTTTCTTTTTAACCTCCCGATTAATCCGTATATTTTTTAAGGATGGAGTAAAGGCGGTTGGTATTTCATAGAAGCTGAACATTACCATGAGAGAGTCTTTTTAAGTCACCTGAGCCAACTTTCCTCAATGTTTTGAGAAAAGTCTCTTTCCTGAACGTGATCCTAAGTTGCAGCTGGAATATGATGGATTAATTTTGAAAGGTGCATTCTTTGGTCAATTCGTCCTTGGGTTGTTTTTGAATTCCATTCAAGGTAATCCGAATTACTACCCGTATAATCGGATGTATCAAACCTGTGTGTATGGCCGACCTTGAAAAGTTCGTTGTCTGGCTCTGGATCCCCTTCATCATGGTATAACCGGTTTTTACGGTTTGACGTAGGCTATTACATCGGTCATGGAATCTGACCAAGCTAAAAACCAGAATTAGCCTTTGATACATATAACTAACTAAACATAGCCATAATACTATGAACTGAACTGTGGGAAAGGTAAAATCTTATTGGCCGATTCTCGTCCATGGGTCTGATGTATGTTGTATACAACATACATTTGACCCATGGACCTGGTGGGTCTAGCTGGAAGGACCAGGAAATCTTTTAAAAAAATGGTCAGGATAGATTTACGAAGTGAAATGTAAAAGGACTGAAAACGTGACTTTGCAGAGACAATTAGTTTTGGTGCCCTTTTGGAAAAGTACCTGCCTGCCATTCACCGGACTTGGGTTCCAGTCATGCTCAAGCTCGATAGTTTCTTGTAGTGTCTACATACTCTCCAGCCTTGTTAGCTAAAGATTTGGAGGGTGTCGGGGAAGCCTATAGGTTTACCTGCTGAGCATCAGCAGCCATTGCCTGGCTCGTCCTGGTCCTAGCTTTGGCGGAGAAGGGTCTTGAGCACTATAGTCAATTCTTTTTAGCGAGGCAGATTTGTGCTGACTCGCAAGGATGCCCTTTTAGCTCGTAAAAGTTTTCTGATCGTTAATTGGTTGGACAAGATAATTCTAACCAATCAGCGATCAGGAAACTTTTCCGAGCTAGAAGGGCACCGCTGCGAGTCGGTGCAAATGTGCCTCATTAAAATTGAGTATAATTATATGTATATATATGATATGTTTCTAGGGCATTGTCATTTTTGTCCCCGGCCTCTGTCATTCATGAGTGATATTTAAACCTTTAAAAGTTTCCTCTCTGCAAATAAACAGAAAACTCAGCATAAATAAATAATTATCCCAATAAAGTGATAGATTATATGATTGGGGTTTGCGCACTTGATTGGTAAACATTTTCAACGCAAGAAATTTACCTAATCCTGCTTATCCGTGCATGTACTTGATCCAAGCATGATTATAAATACGCTTGATTTTATATAAATTTTAAACGTATGCAATTGAACAAATTGAATTATCGTCACGTAATTCACTTGAGTAAAATTATTAACTTATCTGTAAAAGTGTGTTTTTTCCAACATATGTACTATTCATGATTAAGATATTCATGTCGTACAAGTGTAGACCTCAGGAAAATTATCACATTGAAGAATTGGATAAAAATCCATAAAATCATGAAAACTTGTATTTTTCAGTGATCTTGATGCATTAATTTTATCTTAGATTTTAACCTGTTTATCTTAGAATGGTATTTTAATTCTTATAGCTTTATTTTTATCCATTATCGTTGTTGCACATTAAGATTTAGTGTAAAAGAGTTCACAAATTAACGGGTAATATTGTGTCAATATTCGTGACTTTTATTCTTGATGACCAGAATAGGGGTTCCTGAAAGCCTGGTTATCTCCATTGTGTAGTTCAAAATGCTGAAGTTTCGGCTTTCTTTTTCCTTCCCTTCATACTGTATGTATGTATATATATATATATATATATATATATATATATATATATATATATATATATATATATATATATATATATATATATATTATCTCATTATTGTCAATATCATCATCATCAGCAGCAGCAGCCGTTACTAGTCTACTGCAGAACAAAGGTCGCATCTGTTTATGGTCTTTGTACGCCAATTTATACCCGCACATTTTCTTAGTTCTTCAATCCATCGTTTTCTCTTCCCTGTGATTATTTTTCAATCTGTGGGACCCATTCTCTTATTCTTCATATCCATGTTTTATCTGTCATTCTCATTACATATATTGCTTGCCATGTCCATATCTTTTCCCTTACAAGTCGTTTGAAAATCCTCTACTTTGGTTTGCTCTTGTATCCATGTTGCTCTTTTTCTCTCTCTTATTGTTAATCCCATCACTACTCTTTCCATAGCTCTTTGAGTTGTAACTAACTTTTGTTCTAAGGTTTTAGTAAGGCTCCATAATTCTGATGCATAAGCTAATACTAGTACGACCATCTGATTAAATACCTTTCTTTTTAAAGAAAAATTAATTTTATTTTTAATCTTTTGTTTACCAAAAGCTCTCTATCTGGTGCTTATCCTTCTTCCAATTTAGGTCTCGTGTCCTTGGGAAACACTTACTAAATACGTATATTTATTAGAAAATCTGTATAGGTTTGCCCATAACCGTTGTTTGCTGTCTCTGCATTTTCATTGAACATTATCTTTGTTTTACATATTCATTTTCAGTCCTACATTTCTGCTTTCTCTATTCAAATATTCGATCATATTTTGCAATTCCCCCAATGATGCTCTACATTGAACTACATTTTCCAATCCAAAGTTTTTAAAACTACTTATAGGCATGCTGTGGATAATTTAGGAGAGATTGGGTCTCCCTGTCTAACTCCTTTCTCAACTTGAATTTTATCAGTACCTATACGTAGCTTAAGGATTGCTGTACTTCCCATATAGATTTCCTCAAACGTTCTAACATAAGATTTATCTATTCCTTGCTTTTGAAGGGCTTTCATTACTGCTGAAGTTTTAATAGAATAAAAAGCTTTTTTTATAGTCTATAAAAGCCATACATAGTTGTTTGTCATACTCTTGATTTTTTCATTAGCTGGTTACTTGCATGGAAATGGTAAGTTGTTGAATACCCACTTCTAAAGCCTGCCTGTTTTCTTGGTTGAATAAAATCTAGATGTCTTTCTTTTCGGCCTAATGTTACTTTTAAATATTCCATATATTAGTAGAGTAAAATTGTTTTGCGTTAATTTTTCAGGTCCTTCGTCTCTTTTTTTTTTTTTTTCTTTTTGAGAATTAGTATAATAATAAATTTATTTCCGAGGTGTATGTATAGAGCATTCTTGCAGACATTTTGTGTATGGTTCAGCGAGGTTTACTACTATGAAATCTCCTCCATCTGTTAATAAATAAATTTTTAGGCCATCATCTGCTGCTTTGCCTCTTTTCATGCCTTTTAATGCTTTCTTTACTTCTTCTTTTGTTACGTTAGTTAACGGCTCTAGAGTTTCATTATTTCTACAGGCAAAGTTATTTCTTATATCATTATATAATAGCATTGTATTAAAATCCTTTGCACTTTTTATCCCTATTTGTTTTGTTGATAGTACTTCCATTTTCGTCATATAAAGCAAACATCTGTTGGCGCCCTGTTCCAAGTCTTTTCGTCAATTTGATGCTCTCTCTCTCTCTCTCTCTCTCTCTCTCTCTCTCTCTCTCTCTCTCTCTCTCTCTCTCTCTCTCTCTCTCTCTATATATATATATATATATATATATTATATATGATATATATATGTATATATATATATATATATATATATATATATATATATATATATATATATATATATATATATATATATATATATATATATATATATATATATATATATATAATCATCAGTGGTAACTAACTAGTCCACTGCAGGATAAAGGCATCAGACATGTTTTTCCACTCACCTCTGTTTATATATATATATATATATATATATATATATATATATATATATATATATATATATATATATATATATTTAAAGAAAGGAAGAATACAGTCGGCTAATATTTTTCTTATACATAAACAAAGAATGATGGTATGTTCCTGTAAGTTTTTGTTTAGGGGACTGAACGTTAGAAAGGTAAAGGGCAAACTGGATGAAGCGTATGTGATATTTTAGATAATGGAAAGGGTCCACATGGTTTTGGGGGTGGGGAGGTTCCTGTTTGTTACTGCATATTGGCGGTTCATTTATTATCCCATGTTTACCGCATTTATTTGTTCTAATCCCAGGATTTAGTAATTCTTGTTGCAAGTTTCGGTAGAACTAAACTTTAACCCTGCGTTAAACTTAAGGCATGAATACATAAACATATGAAGTCGGAAGTGGAGAGAGAGGGAGAGCGAGTGGATTGTTAACGGTTGATCGAAATACGTAAGTCCTGGCCATCTTTTCCAGGCGAGAAGCCTTTCAAAGAGAAAGAATAAGAAGCAACAGCCCGTTGCTGTGGTGTTGGAGCACCACTAGCTAACAATGCTCAGTCATTCGTTCAAAGTTTACATGTGGTCAAAATTGTCAAAGGACGATTTGTAAATATTTTTCTCTTAATGTTTCGCCCTTAAACATCCAGCTGCAGGGATTAATTGAATGAAGTTCCATTCATCAACTCATAAAGTTCTTATAATCATGATGGTTCCAAGTCCTTTTTTTTTTAGCAATGGCTTAACAATCCTTAATTTAGATTACCAAACGATGCTAAGATTTGCAACTATTTTCAAGAGGCTAGTATAAGCAGCAATAGTCATTATAAAGCATACCCATTAAGAGTTGCTTCCATTCATCACAGCTTAATACGGCTAGACTACCTGGACGACACGCACGTGATCTTCGCGTCGCTCGAAGAATTTATTTTCATGAATGAATGTCTGTGAAGTGGGAAAATCATCGTTTATTAGACTAGGGAACTTTTCTGTGTGCTAATGTTTGGTATCTTTATTCCATCGCTTCATTCTGACTATACCTGTGACGACGTTTAACGCTTCTGTGGTGTTCCACAGTGCTTCACTGCTTGGCATAGCTTCTGCTGCGGGTGTGTACGTGTGTGTGTTTGTGTGCGCGCGCGCGTGCTGTTGCTCTCTTCACTTAAACGAGTTCGCAAATGCATCGTTCAGTTTGAATGACGTCATAGTTTGTTCTTAGTCAAAAGTAGACGAATTTTCTTTTTTTCTTTTATATTTTTGGTTTTGTATTCCATTGGTTCTCTTTGGGGATTTCTCTTATTAATCTCTGGTTCAATAGGATCCTGGAAGATGTTAAATTTTACGGAAATAATTTAAGGAACGAAATGAAAAGATTTCTGGACGATTCGATACGGGTAGAACAGGATAACCTCCCACACTCTGACGTCATGCCTCTAACATTAGCCAATCAGCTGCCACTCCCCATTAAGCTCCGTGATATTTCGACATTATAAAAACACTATCCTTTCTATGTGTATTATCCTTGTAGTTCTTTTAGACTTTCTATGTTCTTTCTTTTCGATTAAGATACTGTTGTCTACTGGTATTTTCTTTATGGCATTTTTTTCAGTATCAAAATCGCAAATTTTATTATGGATGCACATTATTTGCTGTCGTTTTAAATACTATTGAGTTTTTATTTTCAATTTGTATATATAATTACAGTATTGAAGGTACATGTGATATACTTGTGATTTTTTTGGCAGTACTTAAAAAAATATTTCTTTTATTTTTCTTTCACCAGTCTACATAAGGCATCCTTTGGTGTGAGAGCATCCGTGAAGTGGAGACACCTAGCGGAAAGGCGGACTACTGCTGCCGTGTTACTCTATTGGCCGCGGGAAATTCAAACATGAACTGACTTATCGATTGGCCCATTGGCCTCTGTAACGCGGCCGCCCTACCATAGCTTGGACCGGAGATTTGAAACCAAAAAAGACACGATGCGAATAACGTGACCAGAAGAGAACAACTATCGCTGAGGTGGTCGAAATGTTGATTAACATTTAACCTGGGTAAACTAGTTGAACTGTATGTTCATTGTCGTCATCTATTCAGCCTCCACATTCGCCGTTTGTGCTTCGACGCGTGGGAAGTCCATTTGGCGCCATTTTTGCTACTGGGAACTTTGGCGCCACTTTCGCAGCCAGAAGCGATCTGTCATTGATCACTGAAACGTTTTGCGCCTCGCGTCAAGAAAAGAGCCGATGAATTTTCGTCGTGATTAACGATGTGAATCGTCTCAAGAATTTTTGGAATTGCTAATTATGCATTTTTGTTGAATGATATATTCACACTGAATTATTTTGCTAATTATTTATTTTTTATTTCGTTTGTGCTTATTGCTGCATATAATGTTTTTCATAAATGTTTGTTTGGATGCGGATTATGGTACATAGTATGGTACGTGTTGAAGCATTGGATTTATATTTCATAAACGAAGTAATGGAATATTCCCGGACCCCCTGTGTGACATTATTTAGGTCAAGATGTTGAACAGAGGATTCGTCCTATACCTCAGGGAGCCCAAATTAATAATGAAGTCCTGTTGGGGGCCTTGCTTACCTGAGAGAGAGAGAGAGAGAGAGAGAGAGAGAGAGAGAGAGAGAGAGAGAGAGAGAGAGAGAGAATTTGGTATCTTGGCTCCTTAAGTTGAAACATTCTATTATGTATTAAAAACCTGAATTGATCTTTTGATTTTATGCCCGTAATTTTTTATACATTTTATGCAAGAACGATAATTCATTTTAGTATTCTATTAAATTGTATGAATAAACATTTGAAATAAACATATTTTCTATAATTGACTATGTGCTTTTGATTATTAAATGACACTTATTAATTGGTTAGATTACATGTTGATAATTTCAGAAACTCCCATATCTCTCTCTCTCTCTCTCTCTCTCTCTCTCTCTCTCTCTCTCTCTCTCTCTCTCTCTCTCTTTCTCTTTTCATAGAGTAATAAACTACCAAAGTGTCCGGCCGTGCCTCACACCTACATCAACAGATAGTTGAGTTGCGTCATTTTCTGTATTTGGCCACCGTCTCTCTCTCTCTCTCTCTCTCTCTCTCTCTCTCTCTCTCTCTCTCTCTCTCTCTCTCTCTCTCTCTCTACCTTTGTACTTTATTATTATTTTTTATTATTGTTATTATTATTATTCAAGATTTGAAAATAATGTTCAATAAGGCTTGAATAGTAATCAATTTATGAGAGCATGCTTTTCGCTGGATAGAATATCCATATGTGGAGTAAAAGGGAATATAAAGAAATTAAGATAAATAAAAAAACGGGTTTAGCTATGTAAAGAAATCCTTGACATTTAGATGAGAAATGATTTTGGAGTGTATCTAGGGTGCTACTTCGACTTGCCTAAGCACAACACCGTAGGTCAAGTCAGGTCAGGTCAGGTCATTTCATTAAGGGGAGAGGAAGGTAGCGATTCGTTTTACTTGTAGCACCTTCATTACAATAAAGTATTTACCATAGGGATAAATTATTTATTATATCTTATTCTTGGCTTTATTGTTACATTGATTTGGGAAGGTATAATACGATTTTCAGCTTCATACCTAAACTGTTATTTCATAACTATAACCCAGACCTCTATTTCTTTTTATTTTCTCATATTCTGTTGTTAATGATAAATTCCACCAGCCTTAATCCACAATAATTCAGGTCTTTCTGTAAAGCCTTTGGTTTCACACATTCTTGCCAAGGTTCGGGAATGCCATAGACATACCAAGTTTGTTGTAATGTAGAAATACTATTTTTATGATTGAAAGCCTAGTGTTTATTCCGAAGTCAGGGGTAATGGAATTCTTAAATATGCGCTCATTTTTTTTCGCCCCATACATGCGAAATCAACTCTTCCTACTCTATACTTTCAAGAAGTTAGTAATCACATTGAAGGTCTTGGGATGGAAATTTGTCTTCATCTTCTCCGATGGACATTGGAATTCGCCATCTGCTTTGGATATCTGGCCTCTGTCGCCTCTACTAAGACTGAAGAAAAAGACAATGCATTGCTCCACTCCCTCATTTGTATTTTTTATAGATTAAACTTGGCTTTACTTTGGCTCTTGTTTAGTAAAAAGAATGTAACAAAGACATGGTTATAAACAATGGCGTTGGTTAAAGGAAGCATCGGACTATTTTGCGATTAGTTTGTCATTTAAAAAAACCGAAGGGCTTTATTATTATTATTATTATTATTATTATTGTTATTATTATTATTATTACTTGTTAAGCTACAAACCTAGTTGGAAAAGCAGGGTGATATAAGCGCAAGGTCTCCAACAGGGAAAATAGCCCATTGAGGAAAGGAAATAAACTCCAAGAAAATTCTAAGAACAATACCATTAAAATAAACCTTTCATTTATAAACTATACAAACTTCAAAGAAACAGAGGAGAATGTGGAAAGAATATACCAGACTATTCGGTGTATGGGTAGGTAAAGACAAAATGAACCGTAACCACAGAGAATAATTCAATGTTGTACGGTCTGGCTAGTCAAAGGACTCATGAACTTTCTAATGGTAGTATTTCAACGGGTGGAGGATGGGAGGAAGACTGGAAAGCGTTATATAAAATAAGCTGCAAACCACGGGACAGATATTGTTTTATGAGATGGCATTGTCCTTGTTGATATCGCCCACTATCACGCAGTTCACTGTAAAGTTGCTACATTTAACAGCATATTTAAGAAGGCTGCATGATAGCTGCGTCTTTTCAATTGTAGATATTACCATGAAATTTGGCATGAACAGAGAAACTGTTTCCCATCAATCTATGAAATTTTCTTTTGGATATGTGAAATATTATAGGGAGTTAGCCGAGTTTCTGGTATGTTCATGAGTTAAACTGTCTGCCTTACCTTGTGTAAGACCCGGGCTCTTGCCTCTGGGCAGCCCGGAAAGGTTAAACTAAATATGCTACAGAGGCTACTCGAAATCCACCCTTCGTGCAGTAAGCAACAGAAATTCCAAATGTTATGTAGTAGCGTATCTACTTCTCCTTTTTCGTTCTTGTTGATATATTGTTGTCTTAGTAATCCACAGGTTAATGGTTCAAAGTCTGTCATATTTTCTTATCATATATTCTAAAGTGTAATTGCCTGCTTATAATGCTATCTTAACGTCATTTATGTTTCCAGGTGAGAATGCTTGTGCGTGTGTGTATATATATATATATATATATATATATATATATATATATATATATATATTTCGTTTCCTCACTGGGCCATTTTCTGTGTTTGAGTCCTTGGGCTTATAGCATCCGGCTTATCCCCTTAGGGTTGTAGCTTAGCAAGTAATCATAATAATATATATTGTATATTTAAGGCAGTGATAGATGAATTATATATTTCGGTATATATACAGTATATATATATATATATATATATATATATATATATGTATATATATAATATATATGTATGTATGTATATATATATATATATATATATATATATATGTATATATATATATATATATATATATATATATATATATATATATATATATATATATATATATTGTGTGTGTGTATATATGTATGTATGTATGTATAATCAAGGCCTTAGCTGAAGGATTTATTTCGATATTCCGATCGTTGATGTGATATAGATTATTTTCGCATTCCAGTTATAAAATGGCCGATCTTCAGGTCGAAAATGTTGCAACGCATCTGAGAGTCATGTCTAATATTTATACGTTCTGCTAATTAGTATGAAAGCTACCACGGTGAGAAGCAATCTATAGCCTATTTAGTGGAGGTTGCGAAACTGACTGACCTTCTATGGATGGCCTGTGAACTTTATGCCGAAAGGGGTCATCAAGATTTCGGAAAGGCAATAAGAAATACGACATATTTGGTACATAGCAGTGCCCTAGAAATTTATAAGACGTAAATTCTATGCGATTTAGGGAAGCAGTAGGTATTTTAATCAAAAGTTTGGTTTTGTGTTCGAACATTGTGAAAAACAACAAGAACAATAGGATCGCTGTGAGGCATGAGACTTGCAGGAGAATATATATTGATGGTAAAGCTCCATAATAGGCGCAAATTGAAATAATGATGCTACTTGATACAGATGGAAGAGGATTCTGAAACTTTAAAATTGCAGTATAGAAAGAAGAAATACCAAATAACTGGGGAAGAAAGTCTGATGGTATATATGTTTTGAGTAGAATGGAAATATTTTAATATAAAGAGTGATATGTAGACGAAGGAAATGAACAGAGCAATTTTTGAATACTAGATGAGATATTACTAGCAATTGCCAAATTCGGAGAACAGTATTATATTTTCATGAGAGGGAGATTTACATTTTTACGTCTTTATAATAAAGTAGTTACAGGAAAAGAGGCTGGAAAGTAATCGTAAGTTCAACTGCTTTTTAGTTTTGTAGAAGGTATTTTATGAAATGTTAAGGGAAGTAGTAATTTGATGTCCGAGAAAGAGAAAAATGCCAAAGAGGCGGGAAAAGTTGGTTGGAATTATGCTTTAGATGATAATGGCAGCAGTAATAACAGCCTGTGACAAGACAGAAATGTTCGAAGCTAGATTTACCAATGCCCCTCAAGCGGTGCACTATAGCCATTGCTTTAAGGTCTTTACAGCTTCTTTGCGATCCCCTAGTTCCAATCACTTCTCATCTTCTTTTCCTTTAACTTTATTACATAGCTTCAGGGGTTTCTTCCAGTTGTACGTGAGCGCGAAGTGGATTCCCAGTCCCTATTGCCGGGCCTTATGGCTCAAATTCATAAATCCAACCTTTACAACGAGTACAGCAGAAAGGGCCGAGTGAAGTCATTATGAATGAAATTCTGTGTGAGGTTTTATTCACTATGGCCTGATGGCCATAACGGAGATGGAAGGAGAATGACGTACAACGGTAAGAGAGGATGGAATATCGTGAAGTGTGGTCTGAAAGTTAATGTTAGTAAAAACTTGAGATTATGGTGTCCAACTAGATCTGAATGGATATAGTACATACAGTATATAAGATAGGAGACGCCTAGATTTAAAGCAGGTCTAGTATTTCGTATACCTAGGATATACTGCAAACCTTTGGAAGAGCGTGAAGGTGTGGTTGATACATGAAGATAATGAATGTCAAGTAAACTAAAAAGCAAGATTCGTGATTGTACCGTTATCAGAATACTGATGATGTATATAGTATATAAAACACAAGGGTGTTAAGAAGTATGGAGGAACAAAAGCTAGAGTGAACGTAGATGAATTATTGTTTCTAATGAATGCCATAAGTGAAAATCTGACAAGCGAAGAAATCAGGAGAAATGTCAGGTGGTAAACATTACTAATATGATTAAGAGTCAATACTGAGAAAGTATCAGTAAAGAGTGGGTGACGAGAAGAGAGTGAAGATAGCATAGGTGAATGGTCAAGAGGTAGGCAAAGGATTAGATGGCGTGATAAAATGAAGAATTAATTTACGGAAGTAGAATTTAATAGAAATGGTCAGCGAAGACGCAACAAGGCAGCCAACCCCTTAGTTATTGTATAGTGGTGCGGATGAAGAAAAACATTAATGGAAAGTTTGAGGCAGGTAAAATAGTCCAATCGATTAAAGGTATCCCCTCTTGATAAGAATAATTTCTTGCAAAGCTGCGCGTCAGTTATCTTTAATCTTTTGGCTCTTCTTTAACACTGGAATCCAGAATTTTATATCAATCGTGAAAAGTATTTGTGCTGAAGTTCATTCGTGGTGGAGATTGTGTGTGTGTGTGTGTGTGTATATATATATATATATATATATATATATATATATATATGTATGTATGTATGTATGTGTATATATATATATATATATATATATATATATATATATATATATATATATATATATATATATATATATATATATATGTATATATATATATAGTATTGTTAGTGTAAATATACCTGTGTATGTATGTATGTATGTATGTATGTATGTCTACTTACAATAATCTGATGATAATCTGTGTTTTAAAAAGACCCATAGAAGAGATAAAATAAGTTAAGTAACTCGCTCTGTTTCAACTGATGCACATTGGTCATCACTACCTTGATGGAAAATGAGAGAAAACGTTTACAGAGGATATGCAGTTTAAGGTATATGATTTTAGAAGTCAAGTACGCATTATTCTGATTTGCATTAATGGTGTGTTGCCAGTTGGGAAAAAAATGATAAGGATCTAGTGTTTCCAATTTCATTCTTATATTTTTGATAGCTGGATTGGAGGTTGATGTCCTGACCTATGATTTGTTTAATGGGGGTTTCTGATATATATATATATATATATATATATATATATATATATATATATATATATATATGTGTGTGTGTGTGTGTGTATATATATATATATATATATATATATATATATATATATATATATATATATATATATATATATATATATATATATATATATATATATACATATATATAATATATATATATATATATATATATATATGTATATATATATATTATGTATGTATATCGTATATAAATGGATAGATTCACATGTTTATAGATGTATGTACCTGATTTTTTTTTTTAACCGACTTAAGTTATATATCACATACATGTATTAAGATTTATATATTCATGTATATATAACTTACAACTTGTGGTGTTACTAGCTTTGCATCGAATTGACTTTGGATTAAGCCAGTTTTCTGGGGG
>NC_090755.1:28179428-28181928 GCF_036898095.1 Palaemon carinicauda | reverse complement strand
TGACAAGCGTGCAAAAAGTAGGATCACTTCATGTGGAGAACTGTCTGCCTGCAGGTAGAAGGCGTGCAAGCGCAACTCTGCTAATGAAGGGTATCATCGGAAGATACAACAGACGAAGCTGTGAGTTAGGAGGCAGGCTGGGTGTTCGAGGCACTCCGTAGGTCAACATTGTGATGGGAGCTATGTAGGCTTTAATGGAAGGTGAGTCTTTATGTAACTCTCTCTATTGAATTACAACACAGTTATTTTTAAGCCCCCGAGGGATCACAGGTGACAATTGCATGTTTACATTCAACGGTTTTTATCCTTAAAGTTAACATTGCCATAACAGTATAATGACTGAATGGTGATAGAGTTGAAATTAAGATGTTACAGTCAATGGCTTTTTGATATGTAGTCAGATGGCTTTTGCTGCGTAGAAGAAAGCATAGTTAGGGCATGCTTGCTGCATGTGCATATTACATTATGAATGGGGGAAAATTTGTTTAATCCACCAGCTAAAGTAAAAGAAAAATTCCCTTAAATGAGATAATTTATATTCACTAAAAATAATTAAGGTCTCGAGTAGTCAATCCATATTTATCCTGGTCAGTTTTTAATCGGGTGACCATTCCAGACGCTGATATCTTATGTTGTTGAAAGCCCTGGCTCACAATGAACCTTTTAAAACCCATTTTCCATTTCTTCTTCTTCTTCTTCTTCTTCTTCTTCTTCTTCTTCTTCTTCTTCTTCTTCTTCTTCTTCTTCTTCTTCTTCTTCTTCTTCTTCTTCTTCTTCTTCTTCTTCTTCTTTTTTTTTTTTTTTTTTTTTTTGGCTTGACACGGGTATCGCATGTCGGTAATGCTCCAGTGATCTGGTAATTTTGTTATATTTGATGGTCTTCAGGGATATTCAGTATGAAATGTGTATATTATATTCCCTATGATTTATACATCATAATTATATCCATATGCATTTTTCTAATATTTAATTATACTATTTTCCTCATATATAACTAAGAGACAATTTTATGCCATTGGGAGTTTTGTTTTTAACTTTTGTTTTTTTTAAAGAATGATGGCATAAGCTAACTAGATCTTTTTTAATTCCTCAAATAACGAAAAAATCGATAGCGAATATGTAGTTTACCGTGACAAAAGAAAACATCTGGTGGGTGTGATCATCGTATTTGTCATCAGTTTCAAGTAATGAAAAATAATGTATTCTGACTAAGTCTCTGGTTATTGTACATTGCAACATAACCTTGAAGGATTTCCTGTTAGTAGCAGTGTTGTATCGAATACTGTAGTCACGACTGTACGTTCCAAACTCTAGGGCACTCGTGCATAATATTTCACTACCTCTCAATATTTTTGTTTTACTATCTTAGATATTACCTGCACATTTATCTTTAAACCATATATATATAAATGAAAATCACATTTTATATGAAAAAAAAGTGAGAATTAACGTAAAACAATTTACAACAAGTGTTAGGGATTTCCTTCAACATAGGTGGCTGCAGAAAAAATAACGCAAACCATCACTGCTGCATTCTTACTGTAACTGTCAAATCGTAGAAAAATTTCCTCTACAGAAAACCTTAATGAAAGCAGCCACTGTATACTCCACTCCAGTCTCATTTATAGCATGACTTAACACTTTCCGGCATTGTGCTATTCACCTCTTTCTTGTTAACACTTTTGCTTCTTGGCTATTAAAGCTCTCTATCCATTACGTGTTTCACGTTACCTATCGTGCTCCCTTCTTACATTTTTTATCATTGCACTCTTTTAACCAGCATACCATCATGCATTCTTTCCTTAAGTTCAAATAGCCTCAAATCACTTTGTCCCTTTCAGCTATACCAAAATTAACCATTGAACTACACATTTCTACATCTCTCACATTTTCATTATTTTTTATCCGTTTACTACACAAAGAGTTCATCTCAACTACTTCCAAATTTTTATAATCTTTCACTCAAGTTAAATGAGGTTTGCTCAACAGTTCCCTCCCTTATTTCTACCAGGGACCATTTATTTTTGCATAGGCTTCCTCTATTGATGAGCCACAAAATGCTGCCTCCATGCTCCCAATATTGTTGATTCAGATATTTCATCGTACTATACTGTTTTTACATTTACTTCAAATTCTCATGTAGCGCAAGTCAGCACTTACGTTCTTCCATCGTTCATAATAACATTCATTGACACATTTTCCTATTAGCATTTACTGATGTAACTGCACTCTTGCCTACAGTATACTTGCTCTCAGATTTATCTTGCTGCATTTTCCTTTCACTCTCCAAAATAAGTATTGTATCATATCAGCTATACTATTCTCTATTTGCAATTAATTTTTTCACCTTTCAGATGTACAGTAATATTTGTTAACCATTCTATGTCATTTTACATTATCCCACCTTCAAAGATAGCAAACAGCCATGGAGACAAAAAAGTAATTGTTTCAGGCCCACTTTTTCATAAATATGGGCATTTTCTACATACATACTATCATT
>NC_090755.1:28121928-28171928 GCF_036898095.1 Palaemon carinicauda | reverse complement strand
ACGCTTGTTACCTGAAAAATCACTCTGCAACCTTGCTATCATAATTACTATGAAATACGTTTTAAGTTTGTTCTTTTATTACTACAATATACGTTTTTTTGTTCTTTCAATACTAGGAAATGCGTTTTAAATTTGTTCCCTTTTAAAAACAACCAACAATTTTTATCTTATATGAAAAAAATTCATCGAATATTTTCATTTAAGAAAAAGAGGGGCAGAAATATTTTTTTTTTTTGATTAAGATAATAAATATTTTTTTTTTGCATTTTCTTGTAGTTCATTGGTCTCTCTCTCTCTCTCTCTCTCTCTCTCTCTCTCTCTCTCTCTCTCTCATTTTATCCTTTATTCCTCATCTTTACTTAGGATATTGTTTGTCAATTGCAAGGGATACTCTTCCATAGACTCTATTATTGTTAGGTTCCAGATTTTAAAGACAAGTCAGTAACGCTTCCAGTTTCTTTTCAAAGGTTTAAAGACCGCTCATGAAGGTCAGAGGCAAGGGACAGTGACAGTGCCATAGGGACTGACTATATATGCATATGATTAGCGCCCAAGGGTTTGAGATACACATTAACACTCCTGCTTTCTCGTGAATCTATCACTGATCTTATCCTACCTTTAAGATGCACATACTTTCTTTTCTTACTTTAAGGTTCCCTTGACATTACACCAAAATACATAGACCTTTATAAGGAGTCAAAATGATTGATGACAACATGATAATGACCCAAAAATCCATTGTGCCAGCCCTCGACGGCATTATTTGGTTGGCTACTATGGTTAATTACTAATGGTCGTTGAATATAATTATCTTCGAAATGATCAAAGTTTACTTCAAGCTCAACGTCGTAGTTTTCCAGGTCTCTGTCAGCTTCAAAACCAGAATAACCTCCTCCATGAGAAGGAATGCTGTACATATCATCATTTTCATTAATAATAGGAAATATCCGTCAGCAATATATTTTTTTTCCCCATAGCCCTTCATTCTTAACTTTTGGTAAAGTAATGTATTTTTGGCAGCGATCCTTTCCATGTCAACCTACACTGCCTCAGGACATTATTGTCATTGTAATCTAAAGTTTTCTTATAATCGTCCCTTGTATAATACATTTTACATCGCCATATCATTGTACTTAGAGTTGCTTTGTCTTTACTATATATATATATATATATATATATATATATATATATATATACATATATATATATGTATATATATACATATATATGTATATATATACATATATATATATGTATATATATACATATATATGTATTATATATATATATATATATATATATATATATATATATATGTATATATATTGTCTCGTCCAAGCTTTTATAAAATTATTAACAGGATGTACAAGTGTTTAATATAACATCAAATCAAAAGCCGATGAATCATACGTCTTCACTATATGGAAAACTGTAATCTATTGATTTTAAAATGCTCCATTATAGTTTACCGGTGCACATAACTACTCGTCTCTTGATCTACTCATTGCTCAAATTTTTCCACTGAAAACGACCATCGCCTAAAGACTATCGCGCAAAACGACTTCGCCGAAACGGGCTTCGCCGAACAGTTATACAACCCCCTCTCCATCCAAGCAAGGACCAGAGAGGGCCAGGCAGTGGCGACTGATCACTCGGCAGGTAGACGTATAGGTTCTCCCAAACCCCCTCCCCCAAGCCCCTTCCCCCAATCCTTTGCTCAAGAGGAGGGTTAGGTTGCAGACACCAAAGAAACTCGAGCTTGAGCAAGTTTCGAACTCGACTGGCAGAACGCTAGGCATGGACGTTTCCATTAGGAAGATAAGCTAGTAATGCTTTCATTCAATCAAGATTAAGAATTTAGGCTTTCAATTACAGAACAAGAATGAGTAATGATGCTCTACAAGGTCTATAGACCTTGCTCCTGTATTGCATAGGAGGGAGGGAGAGAAAGTGAGCAAAAAGAAAGGGGTAGAGACGGAGAATGGGGCTCTCTCTCTCTCTCTGCCTGCTTTCGACAGCTGCCTTCCAATATTTCGTTGCAACGCTTTTTGTAGGTAGTTTTTATTTACTGGTTATCTCTCGCCTAAACAGTTTCTAAAGCTGAACAGTACATTGGAGTTAAAGAATGAAGTATTCACTGTATATTTAGCGATGTTTTTTTTATTTAAACGAAAGTTCTCAGATTTAAGATAAAAGAAGATAACTGTTTTCTTTTCTCGTTTCCACGATGAATGATTGTTGGTTATTTAATGCAATGTACAAAGGGTAAATCTAAATTTCCCGATTTTAATAAGGATAAATCTAAATCTCCCGATTTTAATAAGGATAAATCTAAATTTCCCTGTTTGAAATAAGTTGAGATGAATAGGGTTTTGTATCTTTAAATTTCTCTAGCTGTGTTAGTCCCGTGTTTAGAAATGTTTTTCGTATTAAATGGTGGGTATCCTCTCATTTGGCTGTTCAAAATCTGTTAACAATTCTTATATCTCAATTGAGAACATTCATTTGGAATCTTCGTGGATTTGTGCTTCAGTGTACCTATGCCTTATAATGAGAGATTATAAGAGAGGCTGGGGATTGCAAGCCCTTACATGATAACAAGATTGTCGAGAAACTCATGAGAGTGGTCAATGGCTATGGCTGGAAGTCAGATCGTATAAACATGGAGGTATTTTACTTGTATCTTGGTTGCAAAGGTGAAAACATTTATAAAAAATCTATATTATAAGCAGTATTTTATTGGATGGATTTTAAAAATTTTCCACTCTGTTTCCTATAATTTTCCACTATATGATAAGGGTTGTTCATAATCTGTTTTTATTCGTCTACTTGCAAATTTTCCAATGACCTATTTCTTTCATTAAACATCATAACTTTGGAATTTGTTGCTAATGCTACACAAAGCCATGGTTCATTGGTAATTTAAGATGTTTGCAAACTTATGGTCATAAGTATATATTATAACTCTTGAGTGTATAAGCTATTGTTTTATATAAACTACGAAGGGCTGGATAACAGACTAAAATTGTTTCATCAAATTAACATTATTGATTAACTTTTCAGAAATTAAAACTCTCTCTCTCTCTCTCTCTCTCTCTCTCTCTCTCTCTCTCTCTCTCTCTCTCTCAGTATTGATGTTTGTGTGCATCACGGTGACTGGTTGGGAGGTTTTTAAGCTTGTTGAATGAAATGTAGTAGATTAAGATTTAACGTCGTCCAGGGTTGACATCGGTCAATAGGCGTCCTATGTTATGAACTTGGGGTAAATATGAAGAACAGGAATTCAGTAGATGCTATAAAAAAATTGGTTTTTATTACCATTGAAAGATCACTATTAGTATTTAGACGGTAATGATACGTTATACATATCATCTCTGAATGAGTTTTCAGTTCTTAGATTGGCATTGGGCACCATCAGTGAAGCCCTGAAGTTTCTATAACCATATCTAGCATAGAAAGATTAAAGCTAGGTTACTTACCATGAATAAAAGTGAGTTTAAAAAGTTATTAATGATGAGGGAGTGTGAGGGAGAAATATATAACAAAAAGGAGGAGAGTGTCTGGATGAAAGCACCTGCATAGTCATAAAGATGGCATAACGTTCATGGTCATTTACACCACTTTGAAGTAGAAAAAGAAACGAGTGAATTAAGTAAATACACGTATGGATAAATGAAGACTTAAGGCTAAAAGGAAAATTATAGTGAATATTTTATGGAAGACTAGAAACTAATTTCTCCTCTCAACAGAATCTTTTTACCGAGAGAAATATGTCATTTCCTAGAAATCGTTGTTAAAAGATGGGGTCAGTTAGCTTTTGCTTCTGTATTCTGGCTTTGGAATCAGTAAAAAAAAAAAACTTGCATGTAAAGATGAGAAGCTTCTTAAACTGTGGTTCGTTTTGCTAAGCGGCTTCTTCTGATTACATTTTCCCAGAAGTATTCCGCTTAGGAATATATGCGGAGAAGTCCATCCTTTGCTCTTTAGAGATTTAAGTTTGCATAAATGAGAATTCAAGATTTTTTACTTGATAAATCTCTCTCTCTCTCTCTCTCTCTCTCTCTCTCTCTCTCTCTCTCTCTCTCTCTCTCTCTCTCTCTCTCTCTCTCTCTCTCTCTCACACACACACATAGAGTAATATCCGAGAGATGTTAATGCTCTGCTAAATGTAAATATACAACGAGAGCTTTTACAAGGAAAGGATAAAGTTTAGTGAGAAAAGTTTCGAAGATATTTCAACATCAAGATTTTCGCGCTGGTAACCGTGGACGAGGATTAGTATTTTGAAAATTAAAGATATATATATATATATATATATATATATATATATATATATATATATATATATATATATATATATAGAGAGAGAGAGAGAGAGAGAGAGAGAGAGAGAGAGAGAGAGAGAGAGAGAGAGAGTTGGGTAATAACTGATATGTATAAATTTTGCACATGCTTGTACCTATCTTGTACTGGATACAAAACAACGTATGCGAGGAGGTAGAGAGATTAGTTTCTAATAGCCATTATTCGAGCTAACATGGGCTGTCACTTGAGTGCTATTGTGTTGCCATATTTTCTTATACACTAATTTATTGCTTTTCTTGGTTAAACTATATCACCTGGTAAATTTATCTCTATTTCTTTTATTATTGTTGAAAGGTGTTCCCAAATATTATCTTACTAGCGTACACAACCCGTCAAAATGGCGGCTAGATATTTACAGTAGATAGATCTCACCAGGGTATGATTACTGCCTCTTCCCCTTCCCGAGGGATGGGGGAGAACGCACACGCACATCCCTCTCACCAGGATATGGGTAGTAGGTTGGCCAGGGCACCAGCCGCCTGTTGAGATACTACCGCTAGAGAGTTATGGGGTCCTTTACCTTGCCAGACATTACTACATTAGATCCTTCTCTCTAGTTACGGTTCTTTCCCTTTGCCTATACAGACACCGAATAGTCTGGCCTATTCTTTACAGATTCTCCTCTGTCCTCATACACCCGACAACACTGAGTTGACCAAACAATTCTTCTCTCAAGGGGTTTAACTACTGCACTGTAATTGTGCAGTGGCTTTAATTTCCTCTTGGTAAGGGTAGAAGAGACTCTTTAGCTATGGTAAGCAGCTCTTCTAGGAGAAGGACACTCCAAAATCAAACCATTGTTCTCTAGTCTTGTGTAGTGCCATAGCCTCTGTACCATGGTCTTCCACTATCTTGGGTTAGAGTTCTCTTGCTTGAGGGCACACTCGGGTACATTTCTGTCTGGTTTCTCTTCCTCTTGTTTTGTAAAAGTTTTTATTGTTTATTTAGGAAATATTTATTTTAATGTTGTTACTGTTCTTAAAATATTTTATTTTTCCTTGTTTCCTATCCTCACTGGGCTGTCCCCTGTTGGGGCCCCTGGGTTTATAGCTTTTCCTACTAGGGTTGTAGCTTAGCATTTAATAATAATAATAATAATAATAATAATAATAATAATAATAATAATAATAATCCTTCTCCCCCTACCCGAGGGATGGGGATAGCTGAACGTACCGAAAAAAAAAAAATTTGTTTACATACATATCCAGACACTTGCTGTTTATCATATAGCGGAGATGTTATGAGACATTTGATTAAAGACTAACGGGTGAGATAACGAAACATGGCAAGCCTCAACCCTAACAAGTATTTTCCCGAAGTTATGGAACTTGTTTGTCGAACGCTTATACTTGTTCCCTTCCTCTAAGTCCCTCACATTTTCTCTAAGACGCTTAAGGGGGTATTCGAGTGAATCTGTTTTACCATTTTTGTGTTTTTTAAATGAAACTAGTTATGACTTCGACCTCACTTTGATAATTCCCTAACCTTTTTGTCTTTCATTCTTAACTTTTTATCTTTAATTTTCGTGTCTATGCCTTATAATAAATTTCCTTTTTTTCCTTTTCCTGACTTCCTTACTGTTGTTTTCAATTCATTTTTTTTTTTTTATACTAATACTCGTTTTCATCTTATTCTTATCTGAGATGTTTTGTTTTGAGGTAATTTTACCGATTCCTGTTTATTATTTACTTAAATTCTTAAGCTTTTTTGAAGTTGTGTTAGTGTGTTGAGAGTTATGGTTCACGCTGTTTTTTAATTATCTCTCTCTCTCTCTCTCTCTCTCTCTCTCTCTCTCTCTCTCTCTCTCTCTCTCTCTCTCTCTCTCACTCTCATCGTTGTTGAAGTATTTAAAAGATATGGTAAGTTGTGCGTGATTCCTCTATCCATTTTCATGTCTACATATGATGTGCGTATTCGGACGTTAAACTAAAATTTGTCTCATGTTAACGTTTTCCTCCTGTTGTTTGGTTGCTGGTTTAGGTTAAGCTAGCCTTGCTAGCATTGGCCATTACCTGAAGTCCTTACAATAGACATTGAACTGACAATTCCTTGGAAATCAGGATGTATTTCAGGCAAAATTTATTCCTCAGTGAATTAGGAATAACAACTCTTGATCCTTTCATGATACAACCTTGTGTTACACTCAACTCGACCCAAATATTGTTATATGGTTACAGCTTTCTTTTCCACACAAGTCTCTACCTGTGAGGGATTAAACCCGCTCTTTTTAAGTACTGAGTCTTTCTTTGTACATTTAGCAATTTCCTTTGCTGTAATAGGTATATCATACACTAAAACTAAAAGAATACTCTCATCATACTCTTCTGAAAGTTTGCCTGCTGGAAATGTAGATAAAGCTTCATATGACTTACCCATCTTTGATGTTGGCCGGTATTCTATATCATAGTGGTATGCGGCAACGTAATTGCCCAACATTGCAGTCTTGCAGCTAATAATGTAGGTAAACTACCTTTTGGAACCAATATTGCCAATGAATTCTACGTACGAAATCAACTTCCTAAACTAAGTTCATTCTAACCTGGTTCTTGGGTTATGCTTGGTTATTGTTTTCTATGCCACTTCTTGGTGCTTTATGCTAAATAAAAACTTGCTTGGTTATTCACTCTGTTTCTTCATGCAAAACTAACCTAACAATAGGGAAAAATTAAAGTATAGTACAATACTAAACTCTTGCCTTATTTCACACAAATAAAACGAGAAATCCCATTGTGTAGCAGTTCCCTTGCACACTCATATATATATATATATATATATATATATATATATATATATATATATATATATATATATATATATATGTATGTATGTATATATATATATATATATATATATATATATATATATATATATATATATAATATTTGTATTTTTTCCGTGAATTAGTGCGTGCCAGGGCTTCCTCTTTGCTTCCGTTTTCTCTTAGTTGCAATTGATAGAGTAATTGCGTGTTCCTTTCAGGATTCTGTAAGCCAAAAGCCTTCGTTCATGGAAAACACGTTTCCTGATTATACGACTCAAAGCTTGGTTTACAGAAATCTTTCTGCTAATTTTGCATAATCATGATTCGCTATTCTAAATTACAAAAGCTATTGTGTGGTATGTTCGTTTTGTGTTTCCGAGAGTGTTTTGAATGTCCCAGAGTTTGGGTTTCACTTTGTTTAGATATTTCAGATGCTCCCGTAAAGTCATTTGTTTCTGTCATAAAAAGATTCAATTTTTTTTTATTTTTATATTTACTCACTTGCACAGAAAGGTAAATAATTCTCTCATGACCTTGGATTATGATTATCATAAACAAGGACAGATTCCCAGAACATTTCCCTGAACATCTCGTGCTTTGGCATTTGAAGTTACATCATGCACCATTTCCACCGGATATTTCTTTAAGTATCATGGTCGTTGTTTTGGGCTCCTGGCGTTACGATACCGTTTTATGTTAACGAATAAATATGTGATTGTTACTGTAATTTCTGTAATGTTTAATGTTTGCTTAGTAGTCGGTCTATAATTTACTTCAATCTTATTTTTGTGCCTTTGGGTTAATTGAAAGGAAGAACAGTTTTAACCATTTTCCTAATTGAAAGAGCAAGGACTAATTCAGTGAATTGCAAGTGGTATCTCCTAGTGGCGTCCGGGCTGCCTGAGCTGTGTAATTCCCATAAGTTGAAGTTTTTCGTTTTCATGTCCGTTCTACTACTTCTTTAACATCTAATGCACACCTACATCCACTTGCAAAACAGTCCGATTCTTCTTTTTCCACTTGCTCTCTGACTAAAAGTTTTTTTTTTTTTTATTATAGCCAGTTACTGTATAGAATTTTAACAAATAAGTTAACTGTTTATATTTGCTTGAGATTGCTAGTTAATACTGAAATGCTTAACTTTCGAATTATTGTTTTGTGAACCTCATTCTGTCTTCTTTTAAGCTTGGGAACGTTTTCCGAGCTTCCATTTACTGACTTGACAAATAAACATTTTTATCACTTATTTTGAAGGGATGGTTATTTCACACTCACTTTTTCCCTTCCTGTTACTTTTTTTTACTATTCCCATCTAGTCTAGAAATTCCATCATGAATATGAAAAGACCTGAGGCATAGCTTCTGTGAGGTGAATTACCTTTATGTAAGCTTCCAGGCTAGAATTTCTGAACCTTTAATTTAGTTACTCGTGTACCCTATGATTTGCATAAAAGCTACCGCCTTTGTTTTGTTGTGTGCAATTGTATACACGTCTGTGGTTTATGTATTATTTTATGTTTTATTGATTATTAGTTTATTTGAAGGTGAGTCTCATTAAAAGCACGCGAATCTTGTGATTGATTACTTATGTTTTATATGGCGGAAAAAAATCCATAGTTGGATAGTTGTTCGTAGAAATGAATGTCAGATTTGTTAAGAACCAATTTAGTATGAAGGGATACGGTTTTTTTTTTTTATATAATACTTGAAGTACATGTTCCCATTTGGAAAATAAATTCTGAATAAGGCCTTGCTAATCTTATACTTAGCTGGAGAAACTGTTAAGAGAGTTACAAGGAGTTACAAGGATTTTGGATGTCTCATAGACTATTAGTCCATCCGGGAGAATCAATTGCTCTTGGGTAGAGCGATTTGGTTTGAACGTTTAGAGAGTTTATGATCTTGTCTAACTTATTCTTGAACTCGTTTACCTTGAGAGAGAGAGAGAGAGAGAGAGAGAGAGAGAGAGAGAGAGAGAGAGAGAGAGAGAGAGAGAGAGAGAGAGAGAGAGAGGCTGTGTTCTTCATCATATTAGAGCCTTACTGATACGCTCATAGGTGTAGGTCTTGGCCAGTATTTAATCTTATTTATTTTCTGCCACCTGTATCTTTCACCATAAGCGTAGTATATTTTTTGAAAGTTTATGAATTATGACATCTATCTTAGTCTTTACAACATCAAATTCCACCTGGCCATGTTTGAGATCACATTTAGAATTAGTGGTATCTGCAAATAAGCTTACTGGAAAAAAAGGAAATTTTAGACATCTGAATAGGATTTTGGTTGACTTTGATGTAAAAGGGGTAAGAAAGGACTAAAGAAAATGACTTGAAATATCAAAAAAATTGGCGAAAACAACTCATTTTTTTCTATTATATTTAAGAAAAGGAAAATAAAGAATGGTAAACTACGCAGCGAAGAGTGGGAGGCATTTTGTAAAAGACAATCTTCAAGTTAGAATTAAAGCATATTTAAAGCACTGATGGGAAGCATATTGAAAAATGGGGAATATGGAGCAATGGGAGGAGACGTTTAAGAATCGAGAAATTTAGTTCATTTGTCAAGAAGAATCAACATTTGATCCTTTCAAAGATAAAGATTTAACAGTTATAATGCAATAATCCAGTTACGTTTGCGAAAGAAATTGACCTAAGGGTGGAAAGAAAACCATTAGCTTCATCGGTGTAATAAAAAGAAAATATCTAATTATTCTCGGGACTGGCAACAATTAATTAGATTTCGGAAGGTGGGAATGTAATTTTTTAAGAATTTTCATTGGGGTGTGTGGTTATATTGCGTATATTGCTTACCCTGGGAGTTTTGATTTAAAAAATCGAAGGGCCATTAGGTTCAAGTTCAGCATTACCCAAACATTTTATAAGTTAAATTCTTGGCTAAGTGAGAATATTTCGAATTCTTAAACTAATTGAATCGCTATGATTGATATTTTATGATGTTATAGACGCTATTTATGAATTAAGTTTTTGTCATGTGCCATTTCTTTCCAAAAACATTCCTTTTTTCCATTTTGGGGAGTGATTTATGGAATTCTTGTAACTTTTGTTCTCTGCTTTTATAGCCTGAAGGACTTCTAGAGATTTTTGGAATTGATAGAACTACTGTTTGATGGTTGCATTTTTTTTTATAATCTGAGGAAAACCCTGAACTCGAAAGATACACTATGACTGAACCGGTTTTGTAAGAGTTTCTAGAGTTCGTCAATGGAAAGAAACCTTGTGACTTTTGTTCAATGCCTCTACGAGTATTCGAGAATTCTTTGATGAAAAGAACCCGCGTGATTGGTCCATGACACTTTTGTGACCGGTGTGTACTTTTTTATTAATTTAGTTTTAGAATTCTTAAATTCGAAGAAACCTTATGACTTTTGGTCCGCGCTTTTATGTCCCGAGTGAAATTCACTTTTTTCCCGGAGTATATATTGCTCTCGTTTTGCGTTTCCGTAACCTGAGCCAGTATAACTGCAGTGCATTAATAACCTTGAATCCAGCAGCACTCGGGGAAATTTCATAAAGATGAACTACGCAAAGGCTTTTGTTAGGAAGGCACCCCTAGCGCTGAAACCGCGGGAAACGGTTGGACTTGTTGATAAAAGCAAGGTTTTTTTTTTTTTTTTTTTTTTTTTTTTTTTTTTTTTTTAAGACTTCAATACTCTTTTTATTTGACAGTGTAAAGTTGTATTGGTTATACATTGCTACATTTTACGGCAAGAAAAATAGTTACCTTAAATCTTGTGTTTTCCTATCTTTGAGTTTTTATATCTTTTTGTTGGAGTTATTTTTTAAACCAATAGTAGTAGTAACTACCAATAAAGATTGGATAAAAAATGTCAATATTCTCATATGGATATGCGGAACACTCTCAAGAAAAATGGTCATCGGATCCCCGGGACTGCTAGTTTTTAGAGACAGAGCTAGGCATTTTATTTGTTTTGCCTGTGATTATGATTAGAGTAGTGATGATTGTATTGCAATGCTCTTAGCCCCATCAAGCGGGTTTGGCCTACACTTGAGTTATTCTAATCATTGTGGAACCATTTCTTTTGGAGTAGGGAAGGGAGGGGACATTAGTGATTCAGCTCTCAATGGTTTCATTGATGGAGGAATTAATTCCATTAAAGACTAATGGGGTCTCCTTCAGGGTGCCAAAACTGTCAAAAAAAAATATATATATATATCCCTGAGACTTATTATTTTTCCATTTGTTTCCCCTACCTTGGGTACCCTGATGACCATTGACATTATAGTGACTGCTGCCAGTTTTACTAAGGAAAATTCTGTTGATGATGTAGGCAATAAAAAGGACCCTTATTCTAATACGTAATGTTCCCAGTTATATCACACTGAAAGCTTTCCCAGGACCCCAAGGGCTTAAAATTTATATTGTTGGTAAAAAATGAGATTATGACAGTTTAATGTTTTATGGGTATTTCAGGCAATGTAAATTATGAAATATTATGTGAACGTTTGATAACTTTCGCGACAATTGAAAGGATGATATTGAATATTTCAAGCACTAAACAGATTTTTGAAGCATATGGTACTTTTGTTGACCCTTCCAAAGCTAAAATGGTCTTCTTAAATACTGAAACTGATGAAGACCTTGGCCTGCCTAGCCATAAGAAGTTTTATAACAGTCAAAATATCAATGAGTCCGAATTGGACTTCATGCCCAAGGACTCTGATCTCTATGGGGATAAAGATAAACTGTTCCCAGAATCATAACTAAACCATCCTGGCATGTCACTGCCTACAAAGAAGGAGCATGAGAATATCATCAAGGGATATGCATATCTTTGAAAAAAAAAAAAATGGTATTGTGAATTTAGTGAAGGTGGAACAAATGAAGGACAAGCTCTCGAAGATCTAACTTTATTTAGCAATAATAAATGCCCCACGGAGTCACCTAAGGGTGAAAATTGCTTATGTATATTCAACGACTTTTGTCAATAAGGTTGATATTGGCATAAAAATAGACAATATAGTGACAATAATGTAATAGAGTTTAAATTAGCGTGTTACATTCAACAACATTTTGTCGTTCAAGTTGACTGGATTGTGATGTGTATGAAAACGTAGAAGGTATTCTTGTTCATTTGTGTGTACGTTATTTGCTGCACGCACATTATTGGCATCCCCCCCCCCTTGAACCAGACATGCATAGGAAAAAGGGCAACCTGTATGAGACATACTGTTGGCAAGTTCATCTTACAGGATATACACAGGTTTTATGTTGTCACTGGTAATCCAATCATCTTTTCTACGAATGTTGAGGAGGAAAGCTTTTTGGAGTAAGAAGGATGACAAGGAATGGGTCCGTATATGGGGACAGAAACAGTGGCTTACAAGCATCGGTATGCATGAAGACATGTTGTGGTGTGTAGGTCTTTTAGTATGTGTTGTTTGTTATTGGCTTGTAAGTCTGATAGAAGGTAGTAAACCTCCCCATAATGTGGCATAGGTGTGATCATCGGAGGTGGTGGTGGATGGAAAAATTCTGCAGGGACGACCAGTGAGTCACCACATAACATTTCAGCATCTGAGACATCCATGGTGTCGTTGGGGGAGGTCCTCAATCCAAGGAGGTCCCAGGAAAGTTGGCAAAAAGCAGCTGGATTCTGTGCAATGGGACATCAAAGTTGCTTTGATGGGACAATGGAAATATACCTCCATTCCGATGGCTACAAGGTTGTAAGCGGTTTTTTTATGTAGAATGATGCTCAGAAGATGCCCAGTGATATTCGCAATCAAACGGTGAAGGTTAGAAATATGCTCTGGATTGCCAAATATTTCTATCCATTCAGAAAGTAAGGCAGCAATACATGACGCTGATTTTCCCTCTTCCATGAGAATAGTTTCAGGCCATTGAGTGGAGCGATCAATGACTGGGAAAAGGTAACCATGTCATTCTGATGTGGGTAGATCACCAACCACGCCAATGCAAATGTGGGTGAAATGATGCTGAGGTTGATGAAAAGTACCCACACCAAAATAATCATATGTTAATGCACTATTGAAATTTGACATGGAGTACAGGCACAGTCTCAATCCTTGGCATTTTAGTAATGCCGTGCAATAAATTGGTGCAATGGGTATGAGAAGCTATGGATCAATTGAAACACCAGTTGGTACACGGAGGCACGTATTCATGGGGCTGACCTTCCATAGGAGGGGGAGGGGCATTAAAGCCATCGAAGATGACATCTTCCCATGAGTGAGACTTGCAGCTTTGGTATTCTGTGTCCTTTTTTTGGGCCTCTGATAAGGTCTTGTAATCCATTCCCAGATGGGTGATGGGCAGTGTGTTTGTAGAAAGGGCGTCGTTGACAGGATTCAGTTTACCAGGGATAGGTTGAATGGTACTGTAGTATTCAGAAATGTCAGAGAGATGTCGGAGTTGACAGGTGAACCAACCGTAGGACTCTCAAGTGAAAGTGTGCAAAAGAGGCATGTGGTCCACCACACAAAGAACAAAGGATATGTCTATTAAGAAGTGGTGGAAGTAATGGGCTGCCAAATACACTGCCAAATGTTCTCTAGTTCTCTGTTGAGGGTAGAGTTGGTAAATTCTGCCTTTGAAAGTTTTCTACTGGGGAAGGCCAATTGGTGGGGTAATCCTTTTATCATTTGTTCGAGTTCCACCCTTACAGCTACGCAGGTGTTAGCAGTGGAGAGTAGGAGTGTGTTAGTTGGTGTGCGAAATGTAAAAGGAGTACCTGTTGACAGGGCTTTCTTTGCTTTGAAGAATAATGCCTCCCGAAGCAGACCCCCACTTCAGGTTAACTCTTGAGGGAGTCATAGAGGGGACATGTGTGGCTATGATGGCTGGCAAGAACCGTTGATAATAGTCCACCAGACCCAAGAACTCCTGCAGTGCTTTCACAATCGAGGGGAACCTCTATACTGCTGATACCTTCTCAGGGAGAGAATGAACGCCCTCAAGTTTGATGCGATGGCCCAAGAGGGTCATTTCCTTGACGCCAAAGGTACACTTTTCGTATTGAATTACAAGGTCATTCTGCTGTAGGCAGCCAAGGAGGATTTAAAAGTAATTTCGGTGGTCTTCTTTAGAGGAGGAAAATACTAGTATGTCATTTATGATTATTCTATGTAACATACGCAGATGGAGATATGCACTAAGCGGCTATCTATGAGTCATTGAAATGTGGCCCCTGCATTACGAAGGTCAAAACAGTATTAATTAAAAGTATATGTGTCAAAATGGTTGGTGATGAATGAAAGGCAAGCTCTCGAACAAATAACTTTATTCAACGACAGCATGGGTACTTATAGGTCCTCAAGGGGTCATATAAAGGAAACCATTGCATGTGTACATACATTCAACGGCTTTTATCAATAAGGTTGACATTGGCGTAAAGGTTGTCAGCTACAATGAAAATAGAGTTAAAATTAGCGTGTTACATTCAACAGCTTTATGTCATTCAAGTTGATCGAAGTGCGATGTGTAGAAGATAATGCAGACCATTCTTCTTTATCTGTATATGCGTTGTTAGTTACACTTGCATCCCAGTACCACTATTGGACGATTTGGAAAGATATGGTCGCAGTTTGCTTGTTAAGGATGGCAATGAATTGAAAGCAGTGCTGCTTACTAATTTTGAATCTTCTAATGCTGTTGATATGTATCTCCACATCAGACTTTTAATCATGCAAGAAATGATTTATAGTAGATCTCCAATGAGTTATTCAAAAGAGAAAATATTGAAGAGGTGTCCTCAAACAATGTTAAGGTTGAAAATCTCAGTGGTAGCAATAATGCAGTCTTGTCAGTATTAACCTTTCCTTAACTGCCATAGTATATAAAAAATCTAATACTTTACTATTTCTGTTTAAAAACTATATCCTCGATCTGTCCAATGTTATTAATGATTTGATTTTGGCTGCATCAATATTAAATGCACTAATGGCAAACGATGTTTTATCTGCTCTTACTTTTTTAGCATATAGATTTTGTTGTCACTTTAAGGGAGCTTCCTTTCCAAATTCACGACAATGTCCTCAATAGAAACCGGAACAAATAGTAGTTGATGCATCAAATTATGAATACATAAACCTTAGGTGCTGTCGGATAAAAACAAAAAACAAAAAACAAATGGGTAATAACAATGTCCGAAGATCGACTTACTGAAGTGGTTGTCCAATCCAAGATATTTGACTTCTATTTACAAAAACTGATCACTCTTCAGTAAGTCCTAATTTTCAATCTTTTTTTTTCACGTTCAAAAAGCATATGATACTACTTGAAGGCATTCAGTGATAAAATACTTGTTATTCAGTGGGTTTTTTTTTTTTTTTTTTTTTTTTTTTTTTTTTTTTTTTTTTAAATCTTGTATGAACAATATTTATAAAAAATATTTCGACCTTGACTACGATGTATCCCAGGGTAGTGTTTCAAATGGACCTTTTTCTTTGCATTGGCAATGGACCATTTGGTAGGCAGACAGAAATAATGGTCTCACCATGTTAATATTCTGGGCTTTCTAAGAAATTTTTCGGGTGTAATTGTTGAAATAAATTGCACTCGGTTGTTACAAAGTTCCATAAGATATATTATATAGCATGTGCTGGCTACTTCCCCGGTTTACTTGAAATCATGGTAGACACAAAGAAACCATCGAGTTTGAGGGGGACTCGATCTCTCGTCCAGCAGAACACCTGAAAGGGACGTTTCCTGTAGGCCAACATTTACAAACGCATTCAAAGGAGATTAAAATTGTTCATTAACCGTTCCTAATTTACTAAAGTACCTTACAGTAGCAAGTTTCATAGTTACAAACACATAAACAAAAACAGTACAATTACAAAATAGTAGTTGCTAACATACTTAAGAACCTTTAGTTCCCTAGAATCGTTTTAAACGTTATAGATCCAGTCTGAACATTGATCTGATAGTAATTTTAGTTTTCTGGAAGCGTTTAAACGTTACAGATGCTGTCTGAGCAAAGACCGAGCAGTAATTTAAATCTTCGGTAACCAATTTACAACTTAACAGTTACAAACATATAAAAGAACTTCACAACTACAAGTTAGGAATTACCTAAAGAACCTTACTTTTAAAGTTAACAGTTACAATCACGTAAAAGAACTTTACAATTACAAGTCAGGAATTACCAACGTAAGTAAAGGATCTAACATTTGTAAGTTATTAGTTACAGACACAAAGAACATTATTTCTAAATCTCAATTTTCTTACTTACTAATAGGTCTTACATTTACAAGGTAACAGTTATTAACACAACAATTATTTTATACCTACAAGTTACCAGTTACAGAAACGTAAAAGAAATTACAATTTCTAGGTAACAGTTACTAACATACTGAAGGACCCTATATCCATAAGTTAACAGTTACAAACCTAGAAGAAGGAGAATTATAAATGTAAAATAATGTAAAAGAAAATGAAATATGTTAGGGAATTGGCAGTCATATCTTACATCCTTATATGTTTCATTATATATATATAAAATTTTATAAAGTTTTTTATGTTTGTAACAGCTAAATTGTAAATGTTAGGTCTTTAGGTACGTTAGTAATTAATAACTTTATTTTCTTCATAAAAACACTAAAATGAAAATTTTGTTTTTGTAGTATTTTAATTTTTTACTCTATTTTCTACATAAAAAGCACTAAAATTAAAATTTTGTTTTGGTAAAAAAAAAATTCGCTAAACATTTTTTTTTTTTTTTTAATGCAATGTGGTGAATGTAATCAGTTTATTATTTAAATTTGAGGGAAAAGAAGCATTCAAATTCCTATACCCATAAAGGGCAAGAAATCCTGGGCCAATATGAGTGGTTTAGGGTAAACTAGGTAAAAATTCTGAACAGGACATTGACCTCATGGTGCAACTATTATCACCTATTCCTTTAAATGCTGGCTAAATTTAAACGTATCGCCATAAATCACAATCATTTCACTATGCTATGGGAAGTTTTCACCCATTTACCATAATTACTGATTTACATCGACACATTTAGAAGTAGAACGCACTAATTAGGGGATTAGAAAGAACAGGAGTGTTCCTATAGGCTGGAAGTAAATATAATCATCTAAATCACACCAGCCACGTTCAATAGACTTGTAAAATTAATGAAAACTAATAAAAATCCTGCATTGGCCCCTTGCCTGTGAAGGGGTTATGACATAGTTGCTCAAGTGCCACAAGAAGTACGTATAGCCTTTAAGTGAATAACTTAGCAGTATACTATTCTTCAAATAATTTTAATTTGCATCACTTGCAAAGAATTCTTAATAACGCCCCTTGAAAAATATATTTTTGTCATGCATTTGTTGGGTTAAAACTTTGTGTAGAAAAAAAACTGAGGATTAATGTTTTACAAAAATAGCCGATGGAAACAAAACCAAGACTTAAATCTCATATTATGATATGCTGGACTCCTTTCCATGTTGGAGTTGATAGTAATGAAATTTATGAATTGAAACAAATAAAACCAGTTGTTTCCCCATTGGAATAGTCAGACCAGAACGACAGAAGAACCGAATTAATTTTAGGAAGTATGTGTATTGTGTATATGAGAATGTCCAGTGGGTTTTTAATGTACACACCTCATTAGATAGTACCCAAGTTCAATTATTAAACAATAAAACGTATCTTTAGGGAAAAAAAAATCATGTTTTGGTCAGAAAACGTGTCGGAAATTATATCGAATTCTGGGTTTCTGTTTACAAGATTTGGATTTTAGTAAGAACAGGTTTAATGAATAAGGTTGTAGTTTTTATCTGTATCAGGTTTTCATCTAATTTATGTCTAGCACTTAGTTTTAATAGTTTCTTCCAGAATATATTGTTTACCAATGCATGGAAAGCTTTTGTTTTGACCTCTGTATATTTTTAATTCAAAAAATGATACGCCGTTGTCATTTTATTTGTTAGTGAAGCCATTGTAATTGTTTTTTTTTTATTTTTAGTCATCAGTCTTCGCACTCCTTCCTTAAGCCACCCTAACACTTGCGCAAATTTGTGGCACGCATTGTCACGACTCGAGTCGCGCCAATGCGTGAACTCGTCGTGAACTGGCGTGAAGCGTTCGTAAACCCGTCGTGACATCGTGGCATGTCGTGACGAGAATTTTTAAATGTTCAAAATTTTGGTCACGACAAAATTTTGTGACCGGGTCGTGAACTATGCGCAAACTGTTCGTGAACTCGTCGTGAACTCGTCAGGACGATGCGGGAGTATGCGTGCCAGTGCGTGGCAATGCGTGCCATGACATGACTGTAGTAAATGTAGTAAAAATAATGCTGAAACCAATAAAAGTATAATGACAGCTATACCGTCTTTATTCTTGGAATTCGTAGGAACAACAATGAAGTACAACACTCAATGATAATAAAAACATTGGTTACAGCGGATACAAGGTTTTGCCCTTTTATGAAATTCGTAGGAACAACGACGATAAGTAATACATGTACTTTTAGCAAAAACAACAATGATTACAGAAAATACTCTTTTTCGCCATTATATTTCTGAAACTTTAGCAGACATGAATAGATATATGCTCCACAGAAGCCAAAAACAACTACTAAATTGCATCTGTTTGATTTGAATTTGTGGAACTTCAGAAGTTCAAACTTTTTTATTTTTATTTTTTTTGAAAGGTTGACATGTCTCGCTTTATATTTCATATATGGCAGATATATTTTAAAGTTGTTACTAATCTTTAAATATCTTATATTTTCATTTATTACTTATATATATATATATATATATATATATATATATATATATATACACACACATATATATATCATTTATTACTTATATATATATATATATATATATATATATATATATATATATATATATATATATATATATATATATATCGTTTAATTGTTATTTCTTTATTACCTTTTCTCGCTGGGCTACTTCCCCGATGGAGCCTTTGGAGTTTTTTATTATTATTATTATTATTATTATTATTATTATTATTATTATTATTATTATTATAAGAACGTATATAAAAGTAATAACTACACTAAGCAGATCAACATGTAACAGAAGCACAAATACTGAATGCATTGTTGCTTTCAGATTAGCATAATCGCTAAAGTTTCACAAAATAATTCCAACTAGCAAATAACTGAAAAAATAAGTAAAAAATAAATAACTTGCAGCAATTATCCGTAATAGGATCTTCTGTTAAGAGCTTAATGCAATTCTACATTACAAGAGCAGCTGCCAGGTATAGGTATCTTCTCCTCTTTGCAATGGTGTCTGACAGTAAGCATGGATGTCTCTTCCAAAGCCGATCCAAAAATGACCAAGAGTTGGAGAGGCCCCGTTCTTATATGGCGTGGCCAAGTCGGCGGACACCATCCGAATTGCGTGAACTCGTCGTGCAAGTGCGAGAAGTGCGCAAACTATGCGTGAACTCGTCGTGCCAGTTTGTGTCAACGTGGACACGAACAGGAACGCATTCGTGAACTATTCGTCAACTCGTCGTGAAGTCATCATGAACTATGCGTGAGTTCGTCGGGAACAGTGCGGGAGCCTCCCAGTTCATGCCACAAAATTTCACGACTTGTCACGACAAATTCGGGGCAAAAATTCGTGCAATTGTCAGGGCACCCTTAGACATTCTCTCCTGTATGGGTCTTATATTACTCGGTGACCGTACGTTTGATCTCTTATGCATGTGTGTATGCCTGTGTTTCGCTTAGTGTAATACCTTATTCTTCTACAATATATATATATATATATATATATATATATATATATATATATATATTATATATATATACAGAAAACATAAGTTGGAGTCCTACACGAAATTAAAATAGAAAGCATGAGTTGGAATCCGACACGAAATTAAAATAGAAAACCTGCGTTGGCATCCCGATAGAAAATGAAATAGAATACTTGCGTTTAGTATAACTATTTTAAGTGGGTTCCCTGTCAACTATTTGTCCTGTACTTCAATTGTTTGTCGACTAATTGTCTTTCGGCCAATTGTCTTACTACCGTGAATTATAGTTGCACAATCAAAGATGGTAATGTACCAACTGTGTGTCACACAATTGTACATAATTCCTTTTGTATATATTATGCTTGTATCTTCGCTCTTCCCTCGCACTAAAATGAACATGAAAATTCATGTTCGTTTTAGTGCGAGGGAAGAGCGAAGATACAAGCATAATATATACAAAAGGAATTATGTACAATTGTGTGGCACACGGTTGGTACATGTTTGGTCCCCCTGGTAGCCCGTACAGGACATGAACCTGTGACCTTCAGTTGGTCCGGAGCTAATGTGGACGAATCATGATTACTAAGAATGACTACAGAACTTGATAACACGAATCACCCGTTGGTGACCCCGGAGTGACTCGCTCCTCCCGCCTCCCCCCCCCTCTCTCTCCCCCCCCCTCCACCTCTCACCGTTACTATGACGCCGTCAACGCATACCTTCTGCAGCAGTACTCGCCGTCGCCAGCCGCCCGTATAGCAACGCTTTTTCAGCTCTCTCAACAACCGTTGGGGGACCAAAGGGCTTCGCTCACCCTCGGGAAAATGACCAATATTACTCGCCTGCAACCTGCCACACACGGCTCTCCTCGTGAGGTGATCCTACTTCGCGCCCTTATGGACAGCCACTTCATGACTTTCAAAACCTCCATCAACACCTCCAATCGTGACTAAGAGGACACCTACTCAACTTCAACCGAAGCTGATGTGCATGCCGTAGGACACACACGCCTATGAATGCCGTAGGACACATACGCTTATGAATGCCGTAGGACACACGCCTATGAATGCCGTAGGACATACACGCCTATGAATGCCGTAGGCCTATGAATGCCGTAGGACACACAAGCCTATGAATGCCGTAGGACACGCCTATGAATGCTGTAGGACACACTCGCCTACCCCGTGACGAGCCGGAGCGGCAACACAGCCACCCATCATCCACCACTCACTCGCACCCCAAGCAACGACTTCTACAGCCACTCACTGTCGCTAATCGGCGCAGTTTTTACTACTACCTCTCCAGATTCAGGGCACCTATTTAACATGTCCAGTATGTCATTTTTAGAGGGGGAGCCATGTACCAACCGTGTGTCACACAATTGTACATAATTCCTTTTGTATATATTATGCTTGTATCTTCGCTCTTCCCTCGCACTAAAACGAACATGAAAATTCATGTTTGCTGTTTTTCTCTGTAACATTGTCATTTCCTCGAACATGTATTTTCCCGTTGCCTTGAGGTTTTGTATATAAAGGAGAGTGTTCTTTAATATAGAACTCAGTTGATTGCATCCTGCCTTTGAGTTCTCAACCCTCTCTCGGCTCGTCACAGTAACCTCTACATCAGGTTTAGTAACTGCATTATGTGAAGTTGTCATACACTCCAAGCAATCTACCAGATCAGATTTTGTCCCAAGTCTCAGTTTACAAATTTATGAAATGGATGGTGGATCTAAATCACCATTCCGTATCTAACAAGTCATATACAGCCTTGAATTGATAATAGAAAGCAGTCATTTTTCTGGGAGGACACTAAGCTTGCACTAGTGCTTTGGATTTTTTCTAAAACACGACACTGCTTAAAGAGAAGGCCATTCTTTTTGATGGGGGTGAAAAACTTGCTTTATTTGTGACACAAGCCGTTTCTCCACAAAGGTGGTATACTGGTCTTTAACTAACTGTTCTACCTTCCTCATTGTGTCAATGACAGCCTGGTCAGCAATGTCATGACTATCTAATATGAATAATTCATTACGATTGTCATTAAAGGGATTGTATAGTTGGTGTGATCCAAGACAAATACCCAAGGAGCAAGCAGGGTAAGGGCTTCAGTGTATAACAGGAAGTTTACTTCATGAACAGCCCTGATAAAGAGCATCACCATCATTTGTAGTTGTAGTACCAAGCCCCAAAATTTTCTTGCTTCCGCTCTTTGCTTTTACCAGTCTTTGAAAGACATTTTACCATTTTCATTTATACTGCTACTGTATTGAGTGTATGCCTTGTGAAGGAGAAAATTGAAATTGGCAATTGTAACTTGAATAGCACAGCAAGTGCGAGTTACATTAGTGACTTACTGTAAATATTCAGCTGTTCCAGGTAAGGTGATGCCATTTCTATGCAAAGCCCCAAATAAGACAACAAAGTGCTCCATACCATAGTTTCTTGGCATTGCCCATTGAATTCGATTTGCTCTTGCATGCATATGTTGATCCATTGCGATGACAGGCACTTTCTTTGGGTTGAGGGGATTAACTGATATTTTAACTACAACCATTGGGTTCCCAATCAGGGCTTCTGAATGGGCTGATTCAAAGTTGGTAGCAAAGAAGTGGCCACACTTTTTGTCTACACTGGTAGGTGGACTGTCTGAGATTTAATCTAAGATTAAATGATCGCAATCAATAATCATAGATCTGTATTACTGGTTTATTGCATATACATGAAACTCAGTTGCATTCATCTCGCCTTTGACTCACAACCTACTCTTGGCCTGTCACATTGGTGACCACAGAGGTCGACTCGCTCTTCACGCCTTCCCCCCCCCCCCTCACTGTTACTATGGCGAACTCCACGGAAGTTGGTGCCGCCCCATTCAAACTTTCGTCGTTCGCCAGCAGAGAGACGTTTGCTTGGTTTCAGCATGCAGAAGTCCAGTTCCGCATCAAGTGCGTGACTTGCTCAACCACCTAAGCAGATTATGATCTCACAGTGATACCTGAGGACACCTTCCTGGAAATCTCCGTCTGGCTTTGTAAACAAGGAGACACCCCAATAGCATATGACGCCCTCAAAACATACCTTCTGCAGCAGTACTCACCGTCGCCAGCCACCCGTATAGCAAAGCTTTTTCAGCTCTTTCAACAACCATTGGGGGACCAAAGGACTTCGCTCGCCCTCAGGTAAATGACCAGTATCGTTCGCCTGTAACCTGCAGCAGACGGCTCTCCTCGTGAGGTTAACCTACTTCGTGCCCTTTGGGTACGCCGTTTACCCAAACCTGTACGCGCTGCCATACCCGATGTCGATAGTTTACCCATAAAGGACTTGATGACCAAAGCCGACGACCTTATTGAAAGCCACTTCACGACCTTCAAGACCTCCATCAACGCCTCAACTCCTGACGAAGAGGACACCTATTCAAAGTCAACCAAAGATGACGTGAGTGCCGTAGGACACACACGCCTACCCTGTGATGAGCTGGAGCGGCCACAAAGCCACCCATCACCCACCACTCGCTCGCGCCCCAACCAACGACTTTTACAGCCACTTACTGCCGCCCATCAGCTGCAGTTTTGCTACTACCACTCCAGATTTGGGACTGCCGCAAAGAAATGTGCCAAGGATTGTCAGTGGCCAAAAAAAAATGTGCAAGTAGGCCATCACTCGTGGTGGTGGCCTCCTGTATTTCTAATCTTTTCTTTTTACATGATGCAGGAACGGGCGTGCAATTTTTGGTAGACATGGGTGCTTGTCGATCTCTTTTGCCAAGGGAACTCTTTAGAACACGACGTAGTCTGTCTAAGTCTGCCGATGCACGCCTGGTAGCTGCCAACGGATCTGTGATAGCCACCTACGGTTACGGGAACCTCACATTATCGTTTGGAAACGGCAAATATAAGTTTCTCGTTGCTAACGTCATGTTGCCAATCCTCGGTGCAGATTTCCTCTCTCATTTCCACCTTCTGGTCGATGTCACCCACCGACAATTGGTCAACGCAGACTTGTACTTGTCGACATCTCTTCAACCCGCCCCCCCCAAACCTCGCTCTCCACATCAGCGCACTCACGGATGCCTACGCCCACCTCCTCACGTCTAACCCGGGTGTTTTCCGCCCATAACTTCGCCAAACACCCACGGCTCCTGCCAAACACGGTATTTATCACCATATCAAGACGACGGGACCCCCAGTCTTCGCCAAATTCAGACGTCTGGCACCCGATCAATTGGTAGCCGCCAAACAGACTTTCGCCGAAATGGAAGAAAAAGGCCTTTGCCTAAAGGCCTCCAGCCCATGGTCGTCACCCTTACACATCGTCCTGAGGAAAGACGACTCCCTCCGTCCGTGTGGGGATTACAGGCGCCGGAACCTGCAAACAGAACCGGATCACTAACTCCTCCCAAACATCGCCGATGTGACCTCCTACCTGCACGAAGCAAAGGTTTTCTCCACGCTCAACCTCCTGAAGGGATATTATCAGGTACCTATGAACCCAGAAGACATCCCCAAGACCGCCATTGCCACTCCCTTCGGTACATACACCTTCAATTACTCCTGTTTTAGCCTTCATAATGCTGGGGCCACTTTACGTCGTCTTATGGATGGCATCTTAGGGGACCTCCCCTTCTGAGTATGTTATGTGGACGACATACTTGTGTTCTCTTCTTCAAAAGAGGAACACCTCTGTCGCCTGCGCATCGTGCTCGACCGCCTACAACAAAACTGCCTTGTAGTCTGTTACAAGTGTACCTTTGGCGCCAACGAAGTGTCGTTCTTAGGGCACCGCATCACTCCTGAAGGAGTTCATCCCCTCCCTGAGAAGGTAGCAGCCGTTCAAAACTTCCCTACCCCCTCGACTGTCAAAGTACTGCAGGAATTCTTTGGCATGATCAACTATTATCACTATTTTCTGCCCGCCATTGCCGCCACTCTTGCTCCCTTCTACACCTCCCTCAAGAGCAAGCCAAAGGACCTGGAGTGGTTTCTCCTTCAAGAAGCAGCCTTCTTCAACACAAAGAATGCCCTATCAACTGCTGCTGCTCTCACTTTTCCCGTCCCACACGCCCCTCTCCTTCTCTCCACCGATGCCAGCGATATCGCTATTGGTGCAGTACTCGAATAGGTGGTCAACGGCTCGCCCCGCCCATTGGCCTTCTTCAGCAGAAAACTGTCCAAGGCAAAATTGGGTTATTCTACCTTCAATCTTGAATTGCTGGCGGTGCACTTGGCTGTCCATCACTTTCGCCATTTCTTAGAAGGTACGCCCTTCGTCATTCGTACAGACCACATGCCTCTGGTGCACACCTTCACTTGACAGTCTGACGCCTGGTCCATCCGTCACCCCCGACATCTCTCCGCCGTGGCTGAATACAATTGTACCCTTCAACACGTCCCTGGGAAAATTAATCCCGTTGCCGATGCCCTGTCAAGAAACACTTCGGCCGCCATTCAACTGGAATTGGATTACAATGCCTTGGCTGAAGCCCAACGACAGGATCCAGATTATCAAGCATGTTGGACATCCTGCACATCCCTCTGTTGGGAAGACGTCCCCCTCGACGACTCCAACACCACCCTCCTGTATGACGTCAGTATTGGTAGACCGCGACCGTGGATTCCTGCTCCCATGCACCGACAGGTGTTTGATTTCATTCACGGCCTTTCACATCCCTCCCGCTGTTCTACTACTTTGCTGCTGAAGACGAAGTTCATTTGGCACGGCATTACTAAAGATGCTAAGGATTGGGTCCTGTACTTCTTGCCAAACTTGCAAAGTACATCGACACACGGATTCAGGAGTGGGCACCTTTCCTCAACCTCAGTGTCGTTTTGCCCATATTCACGGTGACATTGTAGGCCCCTTACCCACATCACAAGGACATTGTTATCTGGTTACCATCATCGACTGCTCCACTCGTTGGCCTGAAGCCATTCCCATGGAAACTGCAACGTCCGCCTCATGTACATCTGCCTTACTCTCAGGATTGATAGCAAGATTTGGTATCGCTGAGCATATTACTTCTGACAGGGGTACCACTTTCACCTCTCAATTGTGGACATCATTAGCGAATCTCCTGGGCATCACCCTACATCAGATAACTACCTACAGCCCCGCTGCCAATGGAATGATTGAACGTTTTCATCACACCCTCAAAGCAGCTTTGATGTCCCACTGCAAGAACTCCAACTGGTTTACTCAGCTTTCCTGGGTCCTCCTGGGACTAAGGACCACTCCTAAAGATGCCCTCGACGTCTCGGCAGCTAAAATGGTGTATGGCGACCTGTTGGTCATCCCTGCCGAATTTTTTCCTTCGGCAATCTCCTCTGACGATCTCCAGCGCATACGTCACGTCGTGGGAAAATTTACTCCATGCTACCAGACTTACAAGCCCCCAGCGAAGCATCACATACTGACGGACTTGCACTCTGCAACGCACGTCTTCCTACACAACGACACTAGCAAGCCACTGCTAACACCCCCTTACATGGGCCCTTTCCTTGTGATCCGATGCAATCTGAGAGCATTCCTACTAAACATTCTTGGCAAAGAAGACTGGGTCTCCATTGATCGTCTAAAACCTGCTTATCTCCTACCAGATGATCCGCGTAGAGTTTGCCTCTCTAGATCAGGGCGCCCTGTTTAACATGTACGGTATGCCATTTTTAGGGGGGGGGGGAGCCATGTATCACCCGTGTGTCACACGATCTTACATAGTAACGACATATCTCTTTTTTGTATATATTATCCTTTGTATCTTTGCTCTCCCCTCGCACTGACAGCAACTTGTATTAATCTGTCTGCCTACTTCATTGTTAACTGTTAACAGAACCGGTTGCTGGTTTAACAAGAAATGGCATGTTTATGTTTTGTGACCTTACCTGGACCTTGTGTGTATATATACTCGATATGTCGTAATAAAGTTACTCAGTTGCATTCATCTCGCCTTTGCCTCACAACCTCCTCTTGGCCCGTCACGAGGCCTGGGTGTTGGAGTGATGTCACGGACGTAGGCGGTGACGCCATCTTTTTTATTCTTTTTTTTTCTCCTCTTACTCTAGCTACTACATCCTCACAACACATGATTACCGTATGTTCATTTATTACCATAATCTTACAAACCCCTGTTGAGGGAGTGGCATAACTTGCATATTACTTCACTTCTGCAGTTTACCCGTCATGTGCACTTGAGCAAAACATAACTTAAATGATTAATATACATTTTGTTAGTTATCGCAACAGAATGATAATAGCAGGAGAGAGTAATACGTGAATATTGAAAACTTTACTGAAATTAGATATCAATATTGTTACACCAATATCTTCAATACTTTTAAAGGAATCCAGTCGAAAATATTTCATGTGGAAATATAAAAACACAAGTTTCGAGTACAGATTCCTATTAAAATGATTTCAGGGTAAAGAGATCTATATATATATATATATATTTTTTAAACAATTGCTTTATTTAATTTCCGTTAACGCTGTTGTTGTCAGAAATGAATGTTAGGTCTACGTATCCCGTGTCATGAGGAATGCCAAAACTTTTTGTGTCAGCTCCAGAAGTGTGTCTGCTGTCAGACTGAAAACTGGACACTAGGCCGCAATTTTTTTTTTTTTTATCAAATCATAAAATCCTGAATGGTTGTTGCAGTCTACACAATGCCATAAATAATATTATACCATTTTATAGAAGAGTGAATTTTTAATTTTTTCATTTAACAACATCGAATGAATTGAAGCATGGAAAACTTTAAATCAATTGTTTTATCGTAGACTTGAATGAGGATACAAGTTAAAGCAAATGAACAATAATTATACTTGTTACGGCGTGACTCAATTAGCAAAGATAGATAAAAGAATTGCGTTACTTAAAAACTGGTAGAGGAACCGGGTGGTGGTTACCATAGTTACGCAAGTTCAGGCCTCACAGGAACCGTCTAATTTTCTGGGTAGCATTACTAATCGAAGGAACCCTCTGAATTTTGGAGCTTGAACTTCGAGCATCAATTTTAGAGGCTGATTTCGAGGAGTGAGATACAAACACTGGCAGCTCTCGGAATCAATACGCTTTCTACGCAGTCTGCGAAACGGCGTTGACAGGGAGTTGTTGACGGAAAGAGTCAACGGCACTTTACCAAATGTCTACCGCGTAACCAGCCGTCACTTTCGCAAGAAATTGTTTCCAAACAGAGAGGAAAATTAAGGCAACGGTGACATTGCTGAATAATTTATTGATCAGTCGATCGATGTAGCTTGATTTCGTTGCTCGCTGTAGAAGCATTGTATCTGAGTTTCCTGCATATGTTTTATTCTGCAAGAAAATATAATAATCTATTTCCAAAGTTATAGGAATATTTTCTTTGAGAGAGTTCTGGAAGGCCATTATTATTATTATTATTATTATTATTATTATTATTATTATTATTATTATTATTATTATTACTTGCTAAGCTACAACCCTAGTTGGAAAAGCAGGGGTTCCAAAAGGGAAAATAGTCCAGTGAGGAAAAGATGAATAGATAACATATCATGAAAACATACCTATTACATATTTACTAATTTTATTTTATTTAAGCAACTAGTAGTGTGTTTTGGCAAACCGTTACTAAGGATTTTACAGTAATATGTGCTGAGATTTTATTTTCAACACTAGGTATTACACAAAATCAAGTGAACTACACTACTTCTGTTGGTAAATGATTAAAATTTGAGGGTACTGGATTACTTTCCAAGTGCAAACACTACGTTGATCTGATAGCTGGATGCGTTATGTTGCACTGCCACTGCAATGATCACAGATCTATTGGACTTCTTTTAAAAGAGAAAGGTGATTTTCATGCATTTTTTAAGTTGAACATTTTGAAGGGCAAAAATAATTTCATGGTTATTTTTCTTGTGCACCTAGAATTGGCTTTGAATAGAAGAAATTAAGAATTTAACCCGTAACAATTTTGTCGTGTGAATGTACTTCATTTATTGAGATTTTTCGTGCTGAGCTAGGCCTATAATATTATTCTTGAAAGTACCAAGGCCACAGATTTCCATAAAAAAGATTTTTTCGTTGATTTTATTTGTTTTTATCACTGTTAAGGATATCCGTTTTCAGTTTCGAAGATCTATAAAGAAATATGCGAGGCTTATCTTTTACTTGTAGGCCTCTGGCAAGTAAGGAATCGTTATGATATTCTTTGACTTCCCTTTCAAATTTTGCATACTCATTGTATATGATAATGTAATGCCATGTATTTTCTCTTCTGGAGAACCTGTAGAGAAGTCTTTTTGCTTCCATTTCAATAAAATTTGTAGATCTCTCTCTCTCTCTCTCTCTCTCTCTCTCTCTCTCTCTCTCTCTCTCTCTCTCTCTCTCTCTCTCTCTTCCATAATTTCACGATTAAAAGAATGCTATTGTTAATTTATAGAAGTCTATAACGGCTTGTAGATAGAAATAAATATAAGTGTGTCGCTTATATACCAGTCAGTATTATTTTTTTTCAACATGAACCCTTTTTAGAAAATAGATTTGTTGTGTACGATACAGCGACTAGTCACGAGACTTTTACATCCAAAGGGATCCTGGTTCGAGGATTAACTTTCAGATAAGAATATTATTGAGCCATTTACAGTATTAACCCTTTTAAATTGATTAGAAGCTTATAAACAGTGTTGTCCCTTCATTCTTTTCAATCTCGATTTCTGTTCTTTGGACGCTTTAACCTTGTGAATCTTACAACCTTTAAATTTTTAATTTCATTTGGACACCCTTGTCAACATAGAAAATTTTTCATTTTCTGTTGTTGCACTCAAAGAATATGATAGAATCATTTTTTGACCTGAGTACCAACTGAAATTGCGCAACGTTTCATGTTTTCATCAAATACGGTCTTATTTTAAACTGCAAATAAATATGAGTGATTCCCTCATTCTTAAGATATTCTCGACCTCTTTAAATACTTTTATTTTTGTTTGTTCATAGTACAGTAACGCCTTTTATTTTCTTGATTTAACTAACAAAGTCTAGGCAATCCTTTCTATATGTTTTCCACAGCATCGACTGTGCTAAAAAATGTTGGGCTAAATTCATTTTGATATCTATGACTTGAGTATAGTAATCTATTCATATCTGTTTAAAATACTGACACTGACTATGAAGGAGGCAGTTAACTGACCTTGACATAGGGTTTTGTTATTTATTTTATTAGAGACCAATACGGCAACTACTTGAAAATGGGGACAAAGGTGTACTGACAGATGTTACGGATTAGAAAAACTGACAGAAATAGTATCTAGAGAACTGAGACAGAAAAGAAACTTGTTCAAAGAAACAGAGGGATCTAAAGCAATGTGAAAGCCTGGCCATTTACCAGACGTGTATCGGTCCATTTTAGGAGGTAAGCTTAAGGTCGAACGCCTCAAACATGAGTCCAGTGATGTTAATAAGAATTTATATTTGACCGGATGTTATAATTTAATTTAGCAGGACATGCAAACGAAGTGGAAGGATTGTGACCCGTGTTCAAAATTCACGTCTTAAAAGAACCTATTATCTTTCGTTCGTTACTAAATCGTCTTGCATGCGGGTGTAAACTCTAATTCGCAGTCTTTGTTATTTGAATTAATTAGACTATATTCCCTTTATAAGAAGGTCAAATAATACCATGTTCACGTTTCTCTCTGGGTGCATCATTATTATTAATATTATTATTATTATTATTATTATTATTATTATTATTATTATTATTATTATTATTATTACCGATGTAAGTAGTCAGATCACCCATTTTCATGACATACGATAGGTCACCGTTATGTGTGACAGGGTAGATTATGTCAGCCGTTCTTGGTGACAAGTAAATGTAGGGGTGAGACATGACTGTTTGGTAGCATGATTTGCAGAATGAGCAGAGGTCAAAGACCTTGGAAGAATAATGAATTAATTCCTTTAATACCTTCTCCTCCTCATATACCTATTCAAGTATCTGTTTATTTCTGACATTTTCTATGGACTGTAGGTAACGACAAATGGGATTTTATAAATATATCAAATACTCATTCTATAAATTTACAGTTGATTAAAAAAGGGAGATAAGAAATGTTTATGAAAAATTGTGGTTGACGAACGTTCCATATGTATTGTTATGTTTTATGAAGCGTCATCTTAGAGAATTGTTGCCAGGTAACGAAGTTGACTAAGTTGTGTGTATATGTAAATTGTGTCACTGTTATTCCATCCATCAAATTCATGACTCTATGACTACTTACAGCAGTTATTTCGATTTTAATTCATATATTAAAGCCGTATTTGCATAACTCCATATTGCGAAGTCATTTAAGCATATCTCCGTATACTACAATGACATCATATTCCCATAGTTGCATAGAGCGAAGTCTTCTCTGCATAAGTGAAGACAATACATATGACATGTGGAAAACCCGTTTGGCATAATCGTCGTGTCGCCTCTGGAAGCGAAGTCAAACTATAGCGTGACAGCTGCACAGTCGCATGTGCGATTTTAAAGCAGATGGAATCTGGCGTTCCCCGCAGGCGTGATGACTGTCAATTAATTAGTAGTGTCATTTACTATCTCGGTAATTGAAACTTTCAGTTGTGTACAACTCTCAGTCACGGGGGAGTTTAGAGTCATTTGGGGCAGATGTGTAAAATTCATTTAGGGTGAAGGGCCAGATTGTTGCAATTAAGACAATTTCTGCATGCGTTGTCGTGATCTGTGATTGTTAAAGATTATTTATAGGTCTGTGAAATCATCGTGTTTGCGTGTGGATAGTAATATGCTTTCAACACTCAATTTTGTGTCATTGAATTGCACGTGTGATTCGTGTTTTTCGCTTGGAAGTTTTTCTTTCTTTTTAAGTTCCTTTAACCAGCCATAGGAATTCTTCATCTTTTTGGTCTTTTTATTTCTATAACTGATATTCTTTCCTAAAGTCAATCACATAGCAAAGCAAAGTCTTTGTGTGGAAAAGTAAAGAGAACAAAATACATTAAAGTAAATCCAGAAGAATATATAATACGAAACTTTCGTTTTAAATTGATATCACAGATGACGACACATTCTGCCCAGAGGAAGGTGACAAAAACTGATATAGTTTGGAATTGCAGAGGAGACAGATGGAACAAGAGGGAGTTGTCTTTAGAACTAGGATTAAACATCCTTGGTTGCCTAAAGAGCCGGCATGAAACATTCAAGGTTTGATAGTTGATGACATCATCTAATTGGTTATATTTAGGGACATCCGGGACGGATGTGGTTCATCTCGAAAGATAATGAAAGTCTTTCATGTTTGTCTGGAATCATATGCATCCAACACATCTGTTCACAGTCATGTCTACTTGCTGATACATGTGTTGTGTCAAAAGCCTACTTGCTTGCCAACACATCTGTTCATAACCATATCTGCTTACCAACACATGAGTTTTGTCAAAAGCTTACCTTCCCACCAACACATCTGTTCAAAGCCACGTCTGCTTGCTGATACATGTGTTGTGACAAAAGCCTACTTGCCTGCCTCCACATCTGTTCATGTCATATCTGCTTAACAATACAGGAGTTATGTCAAAAGCTTACTTTCCCACTGACACATCTGTTCAAAGTCATATCTGCTTGCTAATACATGTGTTGTGTCAAAAGCCTACGTACCTGCCTCCACATCTATTTATAGCCATATCTGTTTGCCAATACATGAGTTTTTTCAAAAGCTTACTTTCCCAGCGACACATCTGCTTGCTGATACATGTGTTGTGTGAGAAGCCCACTTGCCTGGCTCAACATCTGTTCATAGCCATATCTGCTTGCCAATACATGAGTTATGCCAAAAACCTACCTATCCACTGACGTATCTGTTCAAAGTCATATTTGCTAGCTAATACACGTGTTGTATCAAAACGTTACCCGCCTAACAATACATGTTTTCAAAGCCATTTCTGTCTACCAATATAGGTGTTGTATCAAAAGCCTACCTGCCTGCCAACACATCTGTTCAAAGCCTGTTTGCCTGCCAATATATGCATTATGTCGAAATCCTACCTAGCTGCCAGCACATCTATTCACAGTAGTTGCTGCGTACCAATACATGTGTTGTGTCAAAAGCGTAACTGGCCACCAACACATTTATTCAATGCCATATCCGCTTGCCAGTATTTGTGTTGTGTCAAAAGTCTACCTGTCCACAACCACATCTGTTCAAACCTATAGTTGCCGGCAATGCGTGTGAAATGTCAAAAGCCTATCTGGCTACCACCACATCTGTTCAAAGCCATATTTGTCTGCTAGTAAATGTGTTGTGTCAAAAGCCTACTTACCCACTACCACATCTGTTGAAAGCCATATATGCTTGCTAATATTTTTTGCTGTGTCAAAAGCCTACCTGTCTGTCCACACAATTATTGAAAGCCAAACCTGCTTTCCAGTACATTCGGTGTGTCAAAAGCCTACTTACACACTACCACATCTATAGAAAGCCTTATGTGCTTGTCAGTACATGTGTTGCGTCAAAAGCCTACTTAATCACCACCACATTTGTTTAAAGCCATATCAGTCTGCCCATATATGTGCTGTTTCAAAAGCCTACCTATCTGCTCACACACTTTTTGAAAGCTATACAGTATTTGCTTGCCAGTACATATAGTTTGTCAAAAGCCTATCTACCCATGAACACATCTGTTAAAAGCCATATCTGCTTACCCATTTTTTGCTGTGTCAAAAGCCTACCTGTTTGCCCACACATCAGTTGAAAGCCATATCTGCTTCGTAATACCATGTACTGGCCAAAAGCCTACCTGTCTGCCAGCACATCTGTTCAAAGCCCTATCTGCATGCTGTTGCAGCAAAAGCCTACCTTCCCGCCAACATATTTCTTCTAATTCATACTTTCATGCCAATACATGCGATCAAAAGACAATTTATCCAAATATACTCTTTAGAAAATACATAGTCTTAAATGGGTTCAAATTGCCTATCTGGCTGCTAATATATTAGTTCAGATGCCTATCTTCCAGTAAATAAGTGGATTTTTTGGGCTCAAGCCATGACGTCCTAATGGAAGGTTCCTTTAGTAGCTTCCGAAGGGTATATATGACTACAGTGATATTCCCAGAGAATCAAACCAAAGGTTTCACAGAATTCTAACTTCTGGCGCGAGTACCTTTAAGATTACTCTCAAGGGTATCGTATATCATCAGGGGATGTATTCTTGACACGCCACATGGCAATCTGCACCCCGAATAGCCTTTACGCCTCTAGGCTTTAGGGGGAAAACGTGGCAGAATAGAAGGGTAACCGCAACAAAGATTACCCTGGTTCCCCTACTACAATCGTATCAAAACCGCGCCAACTCCCTCTGGCGGTCATTCCTTTATCTGTAGCGACTCGCTACGGTGGTGTTCCCTGTCGATCTGACATTTCCGATCGATTTCTGGGAATCTTTATGCTTCTACGGCTTCTTTCTCCATCTAGAAAGTTGAGTATTGATTCTTTACAATATGTAATTTAGTTCCAGCCTCGCAATGGAATTGTGTATTTCTTGTGTGCGGATATTCACCGATCGCCGGTGTCGCCATGGCGCTGTCGTTCTTTGTACATGTGCTATTTAGTTAGCAGAACGACATTCCGGTGTAAATAGCTTATTCATTGTTATGAAAGCTATTTAGGCATTATATATTGTAAAGATATCTATAAGCATATTTTTCCCTTTCCGTGGCGATCGTATATGTCAGAGTTTTGGTGATTTAGGTAACCGAAATCTCGTCTTGTCTGGGTAACATAACCTAGACAACATATACTTTCGTCATTTCCCCGGTTACCCTTGTGTATTGGTTATCATTCCTGGAGATCGATATCTCCTGGAATTATATTAACCATCATCAATCTCACTAGAGATTTATGGGTAATCTCTCTTCCCTCTGAGAGTAGCCTTAGGCTACGACTCTCTGCGTCGGCCTTGAATTTCGAATTCAGGCATGACTAGCCTAGAGTTTTCTGTCTCATCCCTTAACGGCCGTCGGCAAGTTTTGGGATTCGACCAGAACCTCAGAGTATTTAGTCTTTGTCGGCAGTCGGTCGGCGGGGTGATCGCATTCCCTTGCCGTCGGAACTACCGGCATGGGAGGCTAGCCCTCCCTAGACTACACCTGAAGTGGTCGAATGTTACCGCCACCTTCTCCCTGTGGTCTAGTAGACTAATCCTATGCTCGCCGACCCTAGGCTATAGAGTCGTATACTCTTGTGGCCTAGGATGGCGCCGGCATTGGAACTCTGTTTCTCCCTTGTTGAGAGGAAGGCATGAGCTGCCGTCCCCTTAACTGTATTAGCACCTCCTAAGCTGGAGAATAAAAGATTCTCCTGCCGCTTGTGGTCGTGCCGGTACTGAAACAGAGTTTCTTCAAGGTGTGTATATCCGGCAACATTGCCGGTCCCTCCTATACCTCATATAGGACCCTTTCCCCTCCCCTATCTGTTCTTTTACGATGGCCGAGCCATTGTCTTATCTGTGCTGGAGTCCTGCAATCTTACCATTGCAGGTGGGTTGCCGGAGCCGCCCAGACCCCCCCCCCCCTCCTCAGCCGTCAGCTGTCGGCGACTGCCGACTGCCAACGGCCATGACGGCTGTCGGCGACTGCCGACTGCCAACGGCCATGACGGCTGTCGGCGACTGCCGGCTTCCAGCGGCTTTGGCGGCTGTGGATGGGAGGCCCCTTTTGTCACCAAGGTTCTCCAGTTCTCCCTTGAACTGCTAGCCACAGTTTCTGTTGTCGGCGTATTGTTCTGGCCGGCAGTAGACCGGCACAGATAGATACTGACTCAGTAGGTAGCATGCCGACTGTACTCGTGCTGCCGGAGGCTGGCCTACAGTAGTAAGCCGGCAATAGTACTGTGGCTAAATGGAATTGAACCTTCTTTTCGGTGAAAGGCAGTAAAATTAGACTTTTAGATCTTTTATTACTGTATACATATACAGTAATAGATATCCTTCACTCCATACTTTCTCTCTCTCTCTCTCTCTCTCTCTCTCTCTCTCTCTCTCTCTCTCTCTCTCTCTCTCTTTTCTAGCTTGCTAGATGCTCCGTCAATAGCTAGCTAATCCGGCAATATGCCGGCTGAACTACAGTATATGTCTATACAGGTAATCAGTATAATTGCAGTATAGTATATACAGCAGATGAATAACTATCGTATATATTATACTAGTAGTTATTTCCAATATATCTTGGGTATCCCTGCCCATATATTTGCTGAACCCAATTCTATATTGATGGATTAATATTTCATCAATATTCTGATTTGAAATTAGTTTCCATTTACCCTGCAATATTGAATTTCGTAAAGGGCTGGTTGTGTGACACCTCTAACCCCTATAGGGGAGAGCCCTTATCCCTGAGTTTCCCTGATCAAGAAACTCCCTGATTTAATTTTGTAAGGGAGGTCACAGAAAATAGATTGGTTGGGATGCATAAGTATATGTCTTTTATTTTCTGCCGGCTGAACTATGGTATAGGTCTAAACAGGTAGTCAGTATATTTGCGGTATAGTAAATACGGCAGATGGATAACTAACGTATAAATTATACTAGTAGTTATTTCCAATATATATTGGGTGTCCCTGTCTAGATATTTGCTGAACCCAATTCTATATTGATGGAATAATATTTCATCAATATTCTGATTTGAAATCAGTTTCTATTTACCCTGCAATATTAAATTTCGTAAAGGGCCGGTGGTGTGACGCCTCTAACCCCTAAAGGGGAGAGTCCTTATCCCTGAGTTTCCCTGTTCAGGAAACTTCCTGATTTAATATTGTAAGGGAGGTTGCAGCGAATAGATGGGTTGGGATACACAATTATATGTCTTTTAATTTCTAATCAACATATCTTGGATGCGAGCTTCTGCTGTTACCGCTCCTATTTCGAAAGAATGACATTCCTTCGATACTCTGATTGTGTATCAATCCTCCTTACCTCACAGCGTTAAGCATAGAAGGGGACAGTGCATGTACACTTCCTTACACCTAGGTGTTCGAGCCCCCTTTTCTTCAGGGAATTCCCCGGTTGGAGGAATTTCCTTAAGACTGAGGAGAAGTAACAGCATTGGCTCACAGGGGATACACGGGTATGTGTCTCCCACTATCTCTTTTAGCTTTCTATCCTAAGCTATTTTGTCAAAGGACAATTTTGCAAATTGCTTATCGATACGATAATCAATTGAATACTCCTCTCTGTTCTCCCTTCCTTACAGGAGGGACACCAGATGAGGCATTGCAGTCTTCTGCAGTTATAAAGAGGAGTATTTTCACGGACATAATATATGCAGGTTCCCCCAGCAATATTATTTCCAAAATCCCCAATCTACAAGACGGCAGTCTAGAGCTGTCGAACTGTGGTTGGTTTCGTTTTGAAAGTTATCTCTTAAATGTGGTTCAACTGCGAACTCGTAAAATGCGAAAACTCTACGGGAATTGGACCGAAAAATTCACTTTCTCATTACTAAAAATGCCGATTTAGTGCTCCTTTTAAAGGTTTTTAAGGTCTAAACCCCACCCCCCAACCCTGCCTCTCAAGTTGAGGTTGCAGACACTAACGTCATTGGTGAGTCTGAGCGGGATTCGAACCCCCGACTGACAAACACCGGGCAGAGACTCTACATTCAAGCCACACCTTGTAGTGAAATCAACGACAGCAGTCATTGTTTCACTGTCACATCTGACTCCGCTGCCAAGAGCCGGCAGTGTGTGCCCTTGGTCACCACCCAGTCAATAGCTGAGTTGGTATACCTTCAATCGACAGCCCGCCGATTACCGGCGGTCTGCCGACAGCCCGAGGAGTCTCCTCTGGTTCAGAGATCCGCTGACTATGCGTATAGTTTTCACCACTACCCAGTCACATTGAATACTGGCTAGGATGGTGTGACATCTGTCAGCGACCCGCTGACAGCCGACAAGTCACTGATATGTCGAAGACCTGCTAGCCATATCGGTACTGAAGTACTGTGCCAGTTAACTTACCCCCAAGCACTAGCCTTGACGGTAACATGCCAGTTGTATAGGGGTATACAATACCCTGTACACCTGCAGTTTAGGACCATATCACAGACAGAAATCCTTGGTACATATCCATACAATAGAATGGTTTTCCAGTACGTTGTGCTTCTAAGCACAACCCCTTGCTGAGACCTACCTGATTTGGGGGATCCACTTCCCCCCCCCCCTTTTCCTTACGCTGATGCTTCATCAGCCTCTTGATTCTTATTATTAATTCCCCGGATGTAGGGCGCTACTCTAGCCTTATGGACTAGAATCTTCCATCGGCCTCTTCTTGAAAGGGGATGCCCTAAAATCAATAATTAGGAAGACAGCAGCAGTTGGCTGGAAGGATTTACACGTCTGTGTCTCTCCTCTTTTCCAGCGTACTTATCCTAAGCTTTATACAATAAAAAGGAATCTTCTATTACAGTGAAACACTGAAAAGCTGATATAGACAAACAGTCAGGTATGGCCTGAAAGGAGAACGGAAGGGTTTCTTAGTTCTCCCTAGGATGTTAAACAGCATCCCACAGTTACAATGACCGTTGTTCCACAGACAGTCAGATTTATACACCTTCGGATCAAGAAAAGCAAACAGACGCTTCTGGTAGGAGGGAAGTTCCTCCTGGATCGCCGGACCTTCGATCACTGGAGTCTAAGGCCTGACCAAGATGAGACTAGAATGGACATACCTCCACCATCCTTTCCTCAACTCTTCTTATATTCAAATTCCCCCTAGAAGAGTATACCTTAAACCTCTAGAGCATACTAGCAGTGAGGAAAGTAGAGTCCATCGATTTCCAATGAAGGCAGTTTAGTGTTCACATGAAAGACTCAAGAAATCTCTGAGTCATTCTGGACTTGGCACCACGCAACAAGTTCCAATAGAACAGCAAGTTCAGAATGATAATCTTTCTGAACATAAGGACCCTATTCAGTAAGGGGTGTTGACAATCTAGCCAGCCCTGGAAGATGTCTATCAGCAACTTCCAGTCAGTCACCCCCTCCCCTCCTACCTAGGATCCAAGTTACAGAAGATAACATATATCCTGGACGAGATTCTCGTCGGACTAGTTTCAGTCCTAGGATCCTTACGGAATTAGCAGACACAGTCAAGCGAAACCAAGCCTGGAAAGAGTTCAGGCAACGATGGCCCTGGACAACAGGCTGGGGTGGGCAGCACCCGAAATTACTGTTTATGAGCATCCATGGAGATGATCCGGCCCTGGAACATTGAGGATGCAAATAATAGAATCTCGATTCTCTCCAGCTCAGGGGCTTCAATGTTTTAAAAAATCATTGAAACCTGTAGTCACCCTAACGCCCCCTTTTTCCCCTGGGGATATAAAAAGGAGATCGCAAGGTCTGTCAAGAGACTATGGTAATCAGTCAGGATTCCATAACGCTGACAGGGAGGAGTTTCGAACTCTCTCCAGTTCACGATGATGACAGACCCAGTGCTACGTGCACAACTATAAGATGCGCTAAGGGGCTGGAAGATACGCATCAAACGCTCGAAGAGATCTAATAGGACCAATGATGGTCATTCCCTCTCCGCTTACCCTACAATGACCAAAGGCCACGGACCCGTAGGCCATTTTAGCCCTGTAATGGGTGGATAAACTCTCTCCACAAAAATCGGACCTCCTCAGGTTGATCTGGGGCATCGAAGCGATAATGAGGCGTCGAAACTGTCTAGGATAAGGGACGTCTCATTTCATTAGGGAATGCTAGCCATCCCTTCCTTAAGGGAATGACGCCTATCAGCAGCTCGTTTATATATGATCCGCAAGGTGACAGCGGATGCTCTTCTCGGGTTCCACCCAATAGAGTTGGAATGGTACACGGACGCAGACCCATTCCTCCCAGAAGGGGACAAGTCCCCGAGCTGCAGATCGTTCTCTTCATCATGAGCGTTATCAAGATACTATCTCGTTATTTAGTCCCATACGAGGACCCTCTAATGGAGGTAACAGACATCATGTCTCTACATTAGAAGTGGTGGACTTAGAATTCCTATTCAGCCCATCAAAATTTCCTCCAGAAGGCCCTCTACATGCTGAGACCCTTCCAAGGAAGAGGGGCTCTATTGGCTCCCAGAAAGCCCAAGAACATCCCGTTCCCTGTAATGAAGGAACTGAGGCTGAGGCTAGTCCTAGTTATGCACCTAGGATTATCCAGGAGGTTCAGAAGTTTTCTGCCTTTGATTTATCACAGTACACCTGATCCCTTCATTTTACGAATTCCTTGCCCTTAACGGTTAGGAAAAAGACTGGGATCTTAAAGGCAAAATAGAATTCCTAGAAGAATACAAGTCTAGTCAAGGAGAAGACAATACGAGTCTTCTTGGGAAAGTAAATTGTTTTGTAAAGCAAAAGGGCCCGAAAACAATCTCATGATCTTCTGCCTGTCCTTCTCTGTCCACCCCTATATTCAGGGTCTGGCGGCCGACAGCACGTTGGCCTTTGAGGAAGGAGGCAGTGTATCCTTGAATACTATGAGAACGCTAGTTCTTCGGCCTTGTCTCCATATAAACCCTCGAGTAAGCACCAAGGGTATGGCCGACTTTGCGAGAGAGGTCACTTAATGGGATCTTTGGATCCATGGACCATTATCTCTGTGCAAGTCAGCCCCGACTAGACCTCTTCTATATGCCCTTTAAATGGATCTAATGATTGGTATCTTTAATAAATTTCCGATAACATGTGCAGGCTTAGGCCCGCAACGCCACTAAAGCCCATCTAATGGTCTTTGGACAAGGTCCTACATTATGCCTCACCTGTGAACAATGAGGATTGTTCCCTCAACCATCCAACCTAAAAGGTTATTTTTTTGGTTCGCTATAGCCTCTGGGACTAGAGTTAGTGAAATAGTGGCCCTATCCGGAGTTGAGGGCCACATTAAGTGGGAGATCTGCATCTCTTTCTGATCTAACCTTTCCCATTAAAGACGTCCTACCTACTAAGAGGTGGTGCTCCTGGAGAATCTGCCCTCTGAAGGAAGATGTCTCTCTAGGTCTGCTAGAGTGTCTAAGGTCTATCTTCATAGAACTTCAGACTTCAGGAGGAACAGCTCTTTACAGGAGAAAACTTTGGATCACACTATCCCTACAACTGAAGGCGAACGTCACCTACCTTTTTCGCGGAGCGGATCCTGCAGATAAAAGATCCGAGGAAAGTTGCTTCATCACTGAACCTTTCAGTGTGTGGACTTCAGCCTCTTCGTTCACCTACTGATCGGAGGTTGTCCAATGCGTCTTACAGACACTATACTAAGCAAATCTATGGATTGAAGCATTATGTGGTGGCGGCAGGTGCTATTTGGACCCTGTCGTCTAGCTCTGCGATGAACAGTAAATTGATTGGGACTATCAATTAAAAGGAGAGGGGGTCAGCAGTTTTCGTGTGACCTCCCTTTGAATAAGGGTTGCCAAGGTAACACTAAATCTGTTCAGAATCTCAGGTGTGAAATTATACGGATACCACTAGTGCCGTGTGTACATAGTACACAGTGTTGTTAGACTATTTCATGTACAGAAATTATAAAGAAAAGTCTTGTTAAAAGAGCTTTTCTTCAGTTTGAGAGTGGCACTCATCATTTCCCCCTTTCAAAAAGGGGAACATTAATTCCTGTGTATGTCTCTCGTATAATTTCCTTATCATGCTACATTCATTTAGCATGTAGTCATTTATTAGGAATAAATGTCTATTAAAATGCAGTTGCGTCCTAATTCGCCTAACAATTGCATGTTTTAAAATACCAGAATTCCTTAACTTACTCATGTAAGTATTTCTCATATCATTGTATGCTTACAATCAATGGATGGGGACACTTGATATTGGTTCCGCAATATATACAATCCTTGAGACCGTTTGTATTCTCAGTGTATACTTATGTTTGTTCATACAATATATGCTACCTTGAGGCCCTTTTCCTAGTATAAAAATGACACTTCCCTGCAGGGGGCAGGAAGCACTAACATTGTTATGCTTAGTGATGATGATGGATAATGGTAACGTCATTTGTCTCAATTGGCCCTTTTGGCCGTGGAAATATTGCCCCAAGGTTAAGGCACTAACACAAAACCACAGATACATTAATTCTCTGGTATGCTTTCATTAGGACGTCATGGCTTGAGCCCAAAAAACGGATTTTGAGCGAAGCAAAAAATCTATTTTTGGGTGAGATGGCCATGACGTCCTAATGGACCCACCCTTCTTTTCTATGAAAAGATCTTCACGGTTCCCCCCCCCCCCCCGATCTACTGTATCTGTAGCACCTTGCTCAACGCTACAAGGAATGACCGCCAGAGGGAGTTGGCGGGTTTTGATACGATTGTAGTAGGGGAACCAGGGTAATCTATGTTGCGGTTACCCTTCTATTCTGCCACGTTTTCCCCCTAGAGCCTAGAGGCGTAAAGGCTATTCGGGGTGCAGATTGCCATGTGGCATGTCAAGAATACGTCCCCTGATGATATACGATATCCTTGAGAGTAATCTTAAAGGTACTCGTGCCAGAAGTTAGAATTCTGTGAAACCTTTGGTTTGAATCTCTGGGAATATCACTGTAGTCATATATACCCTTCGGAAGCTACTAAAGGAACCTTCCATTAGGACGTCATGGCCATCTCACACAAAAATAGATTTTTCGCTTCGCTCAAAATCCGCTTAGAAGCTTATCTACTTGCCAACATGTGCTTTCAAACGCCTATTATGTCCGTAAAATTTGGGTGCTGAAGCTTATAAGTCTGACAATAAATGCATTTAAATGCCTATCTACTAGTAAATATGTGACTGTACTTGAATGGTTGGTGAGATTAATATGTGTTTTGTGTTGTCAATGGTACCAGTAGATTGGGTTTGTGCATGTATTGTACCACTATACAATGGTAAGGGAAATGTGCATGTGTGTTGAGTGTAGTTGGAAAAGTGTAAGGTAGAGTACTGATTAATAGGATTAAGGATAAAGCAGAGAATGCAATCTTAGAAGTACAGGGTGGTTTTAGAAGAGGTAGGGGTTGTATGAATCAGATTTTTACAGTTAGGCAGATATGCGAGAAATATATAGCAAAAGGTAAGGATGTGTATATTGCGTTTATGGATCTGGAGAAAGCGTATGATAGAGTTGATAGGGAAGCAATGTGGAATGTGATGAGGTTTTATGGTGTTGGTGGAAGGTTGTTGCAAGCAGTGAAAAGTTTCTACAAAGATAGTAAAGCATGTGTTAGGATAGGAAATGATATGAGCGATTGGTTTCCGGTGAGAGTGGGACTGAGACAGGGATGTGTGATGTTACCGTGGTTATTTAACTTGTATGTTGATGGAGTGGTGAGAGAGGTGAATGCTCAAGTGCTTGGACGAGGATTAAAACTGGTCGACGAGAATGACCATGAATGGGAGGTAAATCAGTTGTTGTTTGTGGATGGTACTGTACTGGTTACAGACGCGGAAGAGAAGCTTGGCCGATTAGTGACAGAATTTGGAAGGGTGTGTGAGAGAAGGAAGTTGAGAGTTAATGTGGGTAAGAGTAAGGTTATGAGATGTACGAGAAGGGAAGGTGGTGCGAGGTTGAATGTCATGTTGAATGGAGAGTTACTTGAGGAGGTGAATCAGTTTAAGTACTTGGGGTCTGTTGTTGTAGCAAATGGTGGAGTGGAAGCAGATATACGTCAGAGAGTGAATGAAGGATGCAAAGTGTTGGGAGCAGTTAAGGGAGTAGTAAAAAAATAGAGGGTTAGGCATGAATGTAAAGAGAGTTCTGTATGAGAAAGTGATTGTACCAACTGTGATGTATGGATCAGAGTTGTGGGGAATGAAAGTGACGGAGAGACAGAAATTGAATGTGTTTGAGATGAAGTGTCTAAGGAGTATGGCTGGTGTATCTCGAGTAGATAAGGTTAGGAACGAAGTAGTGAGGGTGAGAACGGGTGTAAGAAATGAGTTAGCAGCTAGAGTTGATATGAATGTGTTGAGGTGGTTTGGCCATGTTGAGAGAATGGAAAATGGCTGTCTGCTAAAGAAGGTCATGAATGCAAGAGTTGATGGGAGAAGTACAAGAGGAAGGCCAAGGTTTGGGTGGATGGATGGAGTGAAGGAAACTCTGGGTGATAGGAGGATAGATGTGAGAGAGGCAAGAGAGCGTGCTAGAAATAGGAATGAATGGCGAGCGATTGTGACGCAGTCCCGGTAGGCCCTGCTGCTTCCTACGGTGCCTTGGATGACCACGGAGGTAGCAGCAGTAGGGGATTCAGCATTATGAAGCTCCATCTGTGGTGGATAATGTGGGAGGGTGGCTGTGCCACCCTAGCAGTACCAGCCGAACTCGGTTGAGTCCCTTGTCAGGCTGGGGGGAACGTAGAGAGGAGACGTCCCCCTTTTTGTTTCATTTGTTTGATGTCGGCTACCCCCCAAAATTGGGGGAAGTGCCTTGGTATATGTATGTATATACAAAACTAATCTGCTTGTCAATATGTGTTCAAACGCTTATCAGCATGCAATAAATGAATTCAGAACCTTATCTGCTTGACACTATAGGCATTCATAAGCCAATCTAAGGCTAGTAGATATTAAAAAAAAATATTTGCCCATGAAAATATGCCTTCAGAAGTCTATTTGCCTGTCATTATGAGTTTAAAAAAATGTTCTTTCATGTGCAATTGAAAGCCTACATGCCTGCCAAAATATCTTCAAACAAAAGCATATATGCATACCGGTACATGCGTTCAAAATCTAACCTGCCATCCATCTCTTCTAAGTCCTACCTGCCTACCAATACACGTGACCAAAACCCCTTATGCATGCCAATGCATTTGCTTGAAGTTATTCCTGCATTTCAGCAGTCGTTCAAAAGCCAATATATACGTTTATAAGCCTATCTGCTTATTAAGATATGCGTTCAGTAGGCTATCTGCCTGTCAGTATATGTGTAAAAGTTTGCACCTGCCAAATATATTCGCTCAAAAGATTACATGCCTGCCAATAAAACTGTTCAAAGTCCTATCTGCCTGCAAACACAGCAGTTCAAAATTATATCTGCATGCCAATCCATGCGTCGAAATGTCTTTTTATGTTAATATATGAGTTAAAATATCTGTTTACCTGTCAATACACGAGTTCAAAATTGGAAGTGTAACGTTTGTTTTCTTTGAGCGTAATTTAGTATTCAAAAGACCATACAACTCCGATTGACTACTCGGGTGTTTGAAGGTTTACTTCAAACACGCTTCACCTGTAAATTAACAGGTGAGGCGTGTAAGATGTCATAATCGTTACGTGATGTAGCCAAGTTATGTTAGGAGAAGTAACATTAGCACTTGTCCAATTTTAAAGTGACTGCCATGCACACAAATAAATAGATTGTAATATGCAAATATAGACCGAAAACGCAGGATAACCGCATAGAGGTCTCGTAAACCCTATGTGAGAATATGACTCTTTAACGTGCTTCTTTCAGGGTTGTGGTAGCGTAATGGAAACGTCTCTGCCTGGAGTTCTGCCAGACTCGGATTCGAGAGTCTCTCAAACTCAATAGTTTCTTTAATGTCTGTAACCTTACCATCTTTTTGAGCTAAAGATGAGGGGTTTGGGGGAGCTTATAAGTCTACCTGCTGAGTGATCAGCAGCTATTGCGAGAGAGAGAGAGAGAGAGAGAGAGAGAGAGAGAGAGAGAGAGAGAGAGAGAGAGAGAGAGAGAGAGAGAGGGACGTAATACTGTATTAAAAGACAATTGTGTTCTGCATTCCGTCAGAACTAGTACTAAGATATCATAATAATAAAATGGGGTGGCCTCGGCGAGTTAATCGTCTCATCAACGTTGTGAGTACATCTGTCTGATTACTCTTCTCTCTCTCTCTCTCTCTCTCTCTCTCTCTCTCTCTCTCTCTCTCTCTCTCTCTCTCTGTGTTTTAAATTTCCCGGTCTGAACTGACACTAGAGAGGCATTTACTTATTTTTCTTTTACATTTGAGAAACTATTCCGGGAACACGAAAGACTTCAGTTGTCTAAAGTGCTAACGTGGATGACATAAATTTGAGAATGTTTCAACTTGCAGCCGTAATTTATTAATTATTATTAATATTATTATTATTATTATTATTATTATTATTATTATTATTATTGTTATTAATATAATAATAATAATTATTATTATTATTATTATTATTATTTTTAATATTTTTATTGATAGTGTTCCAAATTAGCAAACGTTCCCAATTCAACTTTAAATGATTAATCACTTGTTCAACAATCATCCATGCAACTGAACGGTACCACTGAAATTATAAGCAAGATGTAAATCTGAATTGTAGCTATCAATTTTTTTTCAGTTAGATTAGGTTCAGTAATGTGCCGAAGGAAATACAAATTTATAAAACGTCAGAACAACTTGAAAATGGGCTTGTTCTGAGATTACTTTGCAGCGAACCCAATTTTGTAAATAACATTGTTTCTCTCTCTCTCTCTCTCTCTCTCTCTCTCTCTCTCTCTCTCTCTCTCTCTCTCTCTCTCTCTCTCTCTCTCTATATATCTATATATCTATATATATATATATATATATATGTGTGTGTATATGTATATATATATATATAATATATATATATATATATATATATATATATATATATATATATGTATTTGTGCGCGTGTGTGTATTAAATATATAGTTATATTATATTGTATATATTATTTTCAATTTAAATGTCTGTACCTTTACTGGCATTCATAGAGAATAGACTTCTCACCAGGCCTCCGTGTTTCTTTGATTATTACCTTCCCCAACTTCGTTGCGAAAGTTGTTTTGAAAGGTGTATGTTTTTATGCCTGTCTGACTGTGTGTTTGTGATTCGCTTAACTCAATAACTAATTGACCTAATCTCATGAAATTTGGTATGATGATTGGCCATGGTCCAATGACAATTTGATCAGATTTTGGGAGTGACGGGGTTAAATGTCAATGCCAAGGTCACGAATAGGTAAAAAACGTCTTTTTGCCATATTGTGGCTAATTATCATCTGATTTTTATGAAACCAGTGGCAAATCATCTGATTTTTATGAAACCAGTGGCAAAATGTGCATAATTCAATTGTCTATCTTGTGGTATACAACATGATATAGCAATGTCATTACCATTGTTTATTTATGTTTGTTTGTGATTCGCCTAACTCAAAAAATATTTGACCAAATCTGGTTAAATCTAGTGGTATGATTGGCCATGATCCAAGGACAATTTGATTTGATATTGGAAGTGATTGGGTCAAAATTCAAGGTCAAAGTAACGAAAAGGTAAAAAAACATGTTTTTGCTACATCGTGGTCAATTTTTATCCGTTTTGTATGAAACTAGTGCTAAAATGTGCATAATCCAATTGCCTATCTTGAAATATAGCACCTGATCTAGGCGAAGGTATGCGCTGTGCCGAGTGTCTATTCTAGTTTAACATACTTCATTCCAAAAGGATGGCTCCTTATCCCGTAACTAAATAACGCCATTAAACTAGTTTTTCTCGTAGGGTTGAGCTTGTATGTGTTTAGTTATGGTAGCTTTACGTACACATACACACTCACACAAACACACACACTTTCGTTACTGATCAGATATACTGTAGGTTATTGCTATTTCAGTCTTTTTAAGTAATAGGGAAACTTCATTTTCTTTACTGGACGGAAACTATGTATAACAGTGCTGTTTCTGATTAAACATATAAAGGCAAGTATGCCACTGGATAGAAATGCAATTGCAATTAACGTTACTGGTCAGTTATGTGATTACATGTTCATTATTTTTTATGGATAAGATTGCAGTTTTGTTATTTTGTTACTGACATTGTACTTGAGCTTTCGTTTATATTTAGCAGTTGTGTTACTGGCTAGTAAAGCGATTGTAACGTGACTGGGTAAAGAGGACGCTGAAATTTCTATATTAATCAGAAATTAAGTTCTTATCAATTTGCAGCTAAGAAAGTAATTTTAGTTTTCTACTCGTTTGGGATTACGATTTAACTATTTCATCACTTGCTATAAATGTGAGACTGCAGTCCTGTAACAATTTTGTTAATAGGATTGAATATTTCCTATCAGATGAAATTCCCACAGTATCCCTACCAATTACGGCCTTATTCATTGTAGTAAATAAACTTTGCATATCATGGTAATAATGATAGTAATAATTAGTAGTCAGATTCAAAGTTTAATCGCCATTAGTGGTAATAGATTATACGCCAATATCCATTATTAGTAATTAATTTCTAACATTAGTTTTTAATCCAGTAGTATTTTTTATAGTTTTTACTTTTCATATCACATGGCGGTCATGTTCTGACACTATTCCTCCCACTTTCTTATGTCAGAGAGTAAGGATTTTACCACGAAGTATGTTTGAGTTGTCGGGAGCTCCTATCGTTGCGTGACTCAAGACTCCGTAGGGCATGTGGTAATTACAGGTGGCTAGGCTTTTGGGGTTGCTTCCGCTTAGCCACTTGTTCTGAAGGTCGCTTGGGTTATTAGTTTTAAATATTCTCTGTATTTGGGAAGAGAAAGAATTTGGTAATGAAGTTTTTCTTTTTCTCCTTCCTCATAATATTATTGTTATTATTATTACTATTATTCTGTCTTCACATTTGGGCATAATATTCTATCGACGACTGCTAGCCAAGTCAATATTGTTTTCAGGACCTACAAATATTCAGTATTGACTTTTGGGTTATTTTGTAGTATAGCCAGCATCATGAAAGGTGTTTTTTTTTTTTTTTAGTAGCGGTGGTTTCCATTTGTTGCAATCGTTTGGAAAATATTTTTCTATTGTTTCAAAACAAATACAAATAATCAATTGTTATTTTCTTTCATTAATGGAAATAATTTGTCACATTTTCTTCATTTGTAGGTCTCTTTATACTCCTGTCATTCGGACTGTAACACAACATACTTGTAGACTGCATGACACCATTAGGTAGCCTTGTTATTGCTTAAAGAATAGCACTTATTTGTGTACTGCATTGCGCGCCAGAATTTTTGGAGTATATATATATATATATATATATATATATATATATATATATATATATATATATATATATATATATATATATATATATATAATTCCTGAAATGAACCATTTTCAGTGAGGGTAATGGAGATAGAACCAGTCATATTTACAATACTGCTTCTTCTTCTTCATTTATACTGTATTACGTATTAAACCTAATATGCAAAATTGCCTGCATTCTGAAGTCGACTAGCAAAAGTTCATAAAATATTTGCCAGTCATCAAAATGTGATGCCTTATAAAGGTCAATATTTTTATTTTAAAATCTGATTATATTTATTTATATTGATAACTGAAATATTTAATTCATTAAATATGACAGAGAAAAGATAAACAATTCAAGTTTTCATAAGGGAAATTTCAAAGTCTTAGTCTGACAATTGAATAAGTTCCAAATTAACATTAAAAATAGGCCTCCACGTTATTGACACTAAACCACATAAGACCATAGTCTCTCTTGCTCTGTTATCTTTCGAGTGGCATTGTAACACTGCCATTTTCCACGTACTTTCCTAGGCTATCGGAAGTTTTAGTAATGGTCGTGAGACCTTATTGCCTAACGTTTCTATCCTTCATGAGCAGCCGCCCAGTCAATTACTGACCATATTTGCCCAGTGGTACAGTACTGACGGATAGTGTCTATCGTGAACCTCGCTTTTAAGTTTTAAATCATTGTAACTTTGTTATTTTTATGGTGTTACTTAACCCGTGTACTCAACCACGATGTCTTTTTGATCTTTGATCTTATGACAGCCAAAGTGCATGAATTTGAATAGCGGATGAAAAGAACATCTATTAAAACATTTTTCCTCGGTCAAATTATTTCCATACAGCCTGTGGATGCAGTTTACCTAATTAGCTACATATTGAAGAAATGTTATGTTGATGGTGGAGGTTAATGTTGATCTGAATAAAATCCTGTTGAATCACATGTCGATGGTCTAAAAGGTCGATTACGTGGCGACTGGTGATGTGGCCGATGATTTTTCATGGATAACAAATGAATAAATATATCCACCGGTGTTAAACTCTAGGTTCACTTTTTTTCAGTTAACA
>NC_090755.1:28064428-28116928 GCF_036898095.1 Palaemon carinicauda | reverse complement strand
GACCCTCTGTATCGTCCCAATCCTTAAGGACATAGCATATTATTCCAATCCCTAAGGACCTTGTATATCGTCCCAACCCTTAAGGACTTTACTTGTCATCCCAACTCTTAAGGACCTTGCATATCATCCCAACCTTTAAGGACCTTGTGTATTGTCCCAACCCTTAAGGACTTTGCGTACCGTCCTAACCCTTAAGATCATGTGTATCTTCCAAACCCTTAAGGACTTTGAGTATCGTCTCAACCCTTAAGGACCTTGCATATCATCCCAACCGTTAAGGGATCTAGCATATCGTCCAAACCCTTAAGGACCTTGCATATCATCCCAACCGTTAAGGGATCTAGCATATCGTCCCAGCCCTTAAGGGACCTAGCATATGGCATCGTCCCAACCCTTAAGTACCATGTGTATCTCCCCAACCCTTAAGAACCTAGCATATCGTCCCAACCCTTAAGGAACCTAGCATATCGCATCGCCCCAACCCTTAAGTACCTTGTGTATCTTCTCAACCCTTAAGAACCTAGCATATCGTCTCAACCCTTAATGACCTTGCATATCGTCCCAACCCTTAGGGACTTTGCGTATTGTCCCAATCCTCTAGTACCTTGCGCATCGTCCCAACCCTCTAGTACCTTGCGCATCGTCCTAACCCTATCAAGGACCCTCCGTATTATCCCAACCCTTACGGACCTTGTGTAACATCCCAACCCTTAAGGACTTGCATATCATCCTAATCCTTTAGTACCTTGCGTACCGTCCCAACCCTTAAGGACCTTGCGTATCGTCCAAACCCTAGAGGACCTTTTGTTACGTCCCAACCCTTAATGGCCTTGCGTATCGTCAACAAGGTCTTTGCTTAATGTCTCAACGCTTAATAAGGACCTTGCGTATCATATCGTCCCATCTTCCCAACCCTTAAGGACCTTTCGTATCATCCCAACCCTTAAGAACCTTACATATCATCCCAAGTCTTTTACTAAGATGCCTTCATCATGCATTTTCATGAAGGGAACAGTTATGAGAAAATCTTTCCCCGGGCTGGGGTCATAATTTCTTAAAGAGCAACATGCGAAAGATGATGGAATGTCTGAACACTTTGTGTAGGTGTCACAGGCTTCTGGGTCACGTATGATGTGTAGTTGAGAGAGCTCATGGTTCAGTCATAACCTTCACTTCTAGAATGCAGAGTTCCTTTTTTTTTAGTTGTATATTTTTCCAGTCTCAGTCTCTATTTATCAAAACGTATTTGGAAACGAATGTACACTAAGATGATGTAAATATTTTCTTGTAAAAATTAAGAAAGGTTATAGGAGGTCCATTGTATTATTACTTCTTTAGTATGATCATCTAAAAAGAATTAATTTTTCCTTAGGACACGTTTGATGGAATTTCAATATTATTTTGCTGATAATTGTCTGAAAGGCTCGTATTGGTGTTGTGTAAATCCGATGATAAGCTCACAGAAGTTTGCATAAATCGTTAAAATGATAATATCACCATGCAGTAAATTTGAGGAAAAGAGCTCATTAATTTAGTGTAGGTCTTACGGGCTGCCAACGCAAGAGCCCGTGTCTTACATAAGGTAAGGCAATCTTAACACACACACATAGTGTAGGTATGATGAAAACCACATATTAGTTTAGCGTAAATCCGATGAAAATCTCTGTTAGTTTGGCGTAAATCCGACGAAAATCTCTTTTAGTTTGGTGTAAATTCACTGAAAGGCTCGGATTAGTATGGTGTAAATCTGCTAAAAACCTCATAGTAATTTGTGTAAACCTACTGAAAAGGTATTTTAGTTTGGTGTAAATATGCTGGAAAGTTCATAAAAGCTCTGAGTCTTTCGATTAAGCTGAAAGATGGGTTTCTCAGGATTCTTAAGACATTTAATACTCACGACTCTTTCTACCCCTGAGCTTTTGAACCCTCTTTTGGGGTTCTTTTCCATAACCTTCATTCATGGATAAACCCTACTTCTCTTAACCTTTTCTTAGTTATTGATTCAGTGGTTCACAACAGAAATATTACACTAAATGTATATAGTGGGTTTTTTTAAAACAAATTTCCATTTACTACGGGATCATAATAGTTAGAATTATATAAGGATGTGCAGTAGCATTTTAATGAGTTTATTGCATTTCTTATTACATCATTAATTGTCTGGATTAATACATTTATATCAAGCCATTTTTGTGATAGCAATTATGTTAAAATCATGAAATTAGGGTAATTGTTGTGCATTAATTATATATTTCTTAAAATGATTTTCGGGTGTTGTTTTAATTTTGTTAATTACCCTGTTCATAAAACTTTTTTTGTTTTTATTTCTTAATATGCGTTTATTTTGTTAGCACATTCCACCTAATGATCATAGCTGCAGCAAAAAGTTCATCGCTATGGCAGCATCCAAGTAACCGTTTATCAAGTATCAGGGGATAACTTTAAGAATGATTTTCTTAAAAGAACGGTAATATAATGGAGAGTTGAAACGGCAAGTCCTTAAGAATATTACGTACTGACCAAAAAATACTTTTCATCTGCTTATTTATGTTGGTGAAACTGATCAGAGAGGGTGCCCACGTGCTGTGCACCGTTTTCGAAATGTGGAGTCTGTTACCCTTAGACTATCCTTGTTACACAAGAAAATATGTGTATACATATGCTCTTGGTAGTTTTATAGTTCATCAATTTATTGCTTACGTTTCTTGTACAGTCTTTGTGGATGCATCCTGATTGAAGAAACTAGTTTACTCTAATGAATTAAGTTTTAGTTATGTCAGGGTTTACGTTTTTTTATGATTTCGTCTATCAAGAGGGTTTACTAGTGGATTTCGAAAAAAAAAAAATAACTGTGAAAAAAAATACTGAAATAAGATCCATATCTGGTGAAAATGTGATCAGGCTAAAGGACTTCCACAACTATTCATAAACAATCTAAGACCCCAAAAGATTAAAATTTTGAAAAGGTGGTCATTGAAATAAGCACAAACCAGATTCATGATTAAGATTATTGTTTATTGATGCGTATAAGTTAGCATGGATAGAATGATTTGTATGTGCTAATGCTAAGGTCACACTGACTTCTCGTATTGTCTCGGACCGTCTAGACCTGATTCGGGCGATTCTTGATAGTTCTTGAGAGTCTTTCGCAGTCCGGGAATCTCTGTGATTGTTTGGGATGTCAGGTCGGATGTTTTTACATGTCAAAAACATCCGGGGTGAACTAGGACGTCCGGAGTAGAAGCCTAGTCCTGTATGATATACAGGTATATATATATATATATATATATATATATATATATATATATACAGTAGTGTAAATGCATACTGTATTAGCAAAAATTCACCATTCTTCTGTGTGTGTATACACACACACACACACACATATATATATATATATATATATATATATATATATATATATATATATATATATATATATGTGTGTGTGTGTGTGTGTGTGTGTGTAATAATTCTTGTATGTAGATATGTGTTGTACGTCAAGGTAAATGAAGTTTATAATCATGAAATTCCACAAAAACCGATAACTCAGCATGTTGTTGTAGCGAGGGGTGTTTAGTTGCCTTTGGGCGCTCGAGTAGACAAGGCTCTCACCTGAGAGAGTGTAGCTGTGTGCGGTGTACTTACGAACCTTTTGTAAAATAAAGTGAGGAAGACTCATGTTCTAATGTCTCATTATCCGTGAACATGGGACATATATATATATATATATATATATATATATATATATATATATATATGTATGTATATGTGTGTGTATATATGTATATATATATATATAATGTGTGTATATATATATATATATATATATATATATATATGTATGTATATGTGTGTGTGTGTGTGTGTGTGTATTGTTAGCACTTATTAGCATAAATTCTCTCTTTCTAAATGAACAAATAAATAAAACTCAATATTATCATTGACTGTTTTCTCTTCCCGAATTGACCCGGACCACCCGGGTCTTGGTCCTGACGTTTCGGGGTAATTCTTGTAATCCTGGATAATCTGTTGTATTATTGGGTTTGGTGTGACCTTGGCATTACTAGCCCTGCTCAATACGATTGAAGAAAATCTGAATCATACCTATATTCAATTTTCAACGATGTGTGCATTATTCTATGTCATTCTTAGTAAACCAGAAAACGTCTAAGGAAACTGAATATCAAGCAACGTGCTCCCAGGCAGCCGGACGTAACCAATACATATGAATAAAGAGTCCATCTAGATAGGGATAAATGCAAAAATACGATCCTGGACTTGTGTGACGGTGTCAATGAGGATAGAATTATTTCAAGAAACTTGAAAATCATTGGACAGGTAGTATACTGTATTTCCTCCAATTTTTCACTTTATGATATAGTTTATAACTATGTATACATTATATAATTTTGCTTCATAGTAGACTCATGTGCAAAAGAGATAAAGACCTCTAAATGGGTTAGATTGAGGTTGTGAGGAGGCGTGAAAGAGTTTGCGGAAAGGGAGTGTCTTAGTGTCCAAGAATCATGAGAGTATGAGCAAGTTGAAGGTGTGAAACGCTTATAGATGTGTAAAGATCATGTTCTGAAATCAACTCTGGATTCAAGTCAATATATTAATGTTGCAGTTATCTCGCTATGGCCGTCTCTCTCTCTCTCTCTCTCTCTCTCTCTCTCTCTCTCTCTCTCTCTCTCTCTCTCTCTCATATGTGTGTATACATACATACATACATACATATTGTACATAAACACAGAGATTCAACCCTTCCCAACCCTTCTCCCTTTTCTAACTACAACAAACTAGTTTGGGAATTTGTGGGAGAATATGTTTTCCTAGTGTACCCATCGTTATAACCCCTCTCACCAGGATATGACTATTCAATCCCTATGAGCGTGACAGAATAGAAATATTGTATATATATATATATATATATATATATATATATATATATATATATATATATATATATATATATATATATATATATATATATATGTGTGTGTGTGTGTGTGTGTGTAGCACTGTATGTTCTCCGCCAAGTGTCTTTTATCTTTCACAGCACTAGTTACCAATAACAACAGTTAACGAGACAGCAAATGAGGACGAATGGCCAAATAGATATGCATGAACGGAACTGCCTTCACGGACCTGTTAACCGGAGGAACTACCCATTCACTGTTTAATATATACTATCTTTAGAAATGTAAATTAGATGACAGACCTGAAATTTGCCGGACTTTTGAGTAGGCTCATTCTATAGCTAGTGTACAACGTAGGCTTACATATACGCTGAGCATATTCTGTAACATAACTGGTATGTTGTTATTTGTCCTTTAATTGTTTGTTACTGTAACGTAACTAATCTTGTTTGTTTGCCGTTAATTGTTTGTTACTGTAACGTAACTAATGTTATTTGTTTGTTAATTGTGTTTCGAATATGTTGGTTATTGGTAATGTCTGATTGAGCATTTGTTTCTGCTTGTAGGGTTGAAGGTTTTGTCTACGTATACAATAAAATGAAAGAATTGTTGCTGTGAGTTGCATATTCCTTTTGGATTGCTATATATATATATATATATATATATATATATATATATATATATATATATATATATATATATATATATATATCTATGTATGTATATATATGTATACATACATATATATATATATTTGTATATATATATATACATATATATAAATATATATATATATGGATATATTTGTATGTATACATACATACATACATATATATATATATATATATATATATATATATATATATATATATATATATATATATATATATATATTTATATATATAAATATGTATAGCCAGACACTTGCTCTTTATTATATAAGGGAGATACACGTGTGCGGTAGACTAGAAACGGTTGCATTTGTTATTGATGCTATGTGTGTATATGGTATATATATTATATATGTTTGCATATTTGTGTATGTATATGAATAAATACATGGTTTTTTATATAAATGTATATGATATATACACATATACATATATATACTGTATATATATATATATATATATATATGTGTGTGTGTGTGTGTGTGTGTGTGTGTGTATATATATATACAAGTAAACAAGAAAATATACTGACACAACTGGATTCTCAGCAGATATATGCTGGCATCTGTCACAGACTTGTATCTTTGTGTCTAATGAGATATTGTTTGCGCATTATTTTGATAGAAAATTAGATAAGACATAGATCATACTGGATTGAATGTCCTCATTATTTGGCTTGATGACAGATTTATTCGGTCTTCCAGGAATCATCTTATCTCGGATTAACACGTTGCTGTGGAACAATAATACAAAATGAAATAACTTTTGTTCAGAGCGTTGCTTCTCATTAACACCGTAGAATCTGAAATGATGTTGAATTTAATGGCATATAATTATACAGAAGATTGTATATGTATATATATATATATATATATATATATATATATATATATATATATAGACATATATATATATATATATATACACACATATATATATATATCTATATATATATATATATATATATATATATATATATATATATGCATATATATATCATCATCGTCATCATTATCATCTACGCGTATTGACGCAATGGTTCTCGACATTATATATATATATATATATATATATATATATATATATATATATATATATATATATATATATATATATATATATTATCATCATCATCATCATCATCATCATCATCATCATTATCATCATCATCTCCTACGCGTATTGACGCAATGGTTCTCGACATATATATATATATATATATATATATATATATATATATATATATATATATATATATATATATATACAGTAGATAGATAGACAGTGTGCATGTGTTCGTGGGCGAGTATGTACAACATATGTCCATGCTAGAACTTAAAACATTATTGAGGTCATTTTAATTTCTTATTCTTATTTCATTGGATATCACCTTTCTTGAATGATTATTTATTTCGTTTTATGATTTATTGTGCAAAGTTGAATATTCCCCCCCAAAAAAATGTTAATTATATGTGGTGCGCTTATTCATATAAATTGGAATTGTAAACGGCATAGATTAGCTTCCGTAGGTTTTTTGTTTATTTGGTGCTACTTTAGCGTGAGGTCTACCACACTATAGCGTGAGGTCTACCTCCCGTGAGGTCTACTGCTGAATTATTCGTCCCTCATAGATAAGACACATTTCATACATTTGTTTAAGCAATAAACACTCAATTTAAACATGTTTTAGAAATGTCTTAAAATGATAATTGGAATTTTAATTACATTGAAAAAAAAATTAATAAAGGTAAAATGAGACTGGAACAGCTGACGACCAACACCTCGCATTAATCTCTTCAGAATCATCGTTTTAGCGTCCAACCACGATCGCTCAATTGCCTGTGTGTGTGCTCCTGTCGCTGGATCCACTGTCGCTGGATCCACATAATATTGCTGGTGGTTCACTGTAGAATGCTGGTACCCCATGGCATTTAGGTTGCGGAAGGTCCAAGCTTGTCGCATGGTAGACCTCACCCTCCGCCTGGGTAGGCGACATATGGCGGTAGACCTCACGCTATAGTAGCACCGTTTATTTTGCCTTGTCCACTTACCTTTGGGTAATGCGTATTTGTATCCAGTTGATACGCTTTCTCTCTCCCTTTGCCGTATGGCCATACTGGTTGGTTCTCCGTCGTTGCCAATAAATGCTCTCTCTCTCTCTCTCTCTCTCTCTCTCTCTCTCTCTCTCTCTCTCTCTCTCTCTCTCTCTCAGGAAGATATCGATTGACGAATGCATTAGGAATTGTTTTGTCAGCATACATAGATAAGTCAGTGATAATAGTGGTACTGTATACTGTATATTGCTAAGTATTTTTTACTTGTTTTCTTGAGATTTGATTTTGTGTAGTATCCTTGTTTAATTATATATATACACATATATATATTATATATGTATATATATATATATATATATATATATATATATATATATATGTGTGTGTTTGTGTGTGTGTGTGTGTGTGTTTCGTGTGCCTTGAGAAGATTTTCTGTACATGGACTCAACCTTTTTTCATCATTTAAATAATTAATGTGATAATATCTGTTGTTTGTTTCTCCCATGTAACCGTTACTTGGTTGGGGAAACGGTTAAGCCATTATGATTTCGATGGCAATAAAGTACACGGCTTTTCTAACAATAGAGATTCTCCATAATTTCTGCGAAAAGATGCGGAGGAGAGTCCGTCAGTCAAACATGGTTCCCTGTGTTCTCCTGAAGAGTCTGGAAAGAGAGTGATTGTGGAGAGCATTAAATTGGTTCACATAGGTTCGTTGTAGCCTATTGGAAGCGTCTCTGCCCGGCGATCAGCTGGACTGAGATTCCAGACTCCCACAAGCTGGATAGTTTTGTGTAGTGTTTGCAACCTCATCATTCTTGTGAACTAAGGATTGAGGTTTTGGGGAAGCCTATAGGTTTACTGCTGAGTCATCAGCAACCATTGCCTGACCCTCTCTAGTCCTAAAATGGGTGGAGAAGGACTGTGCGCCAATCATGTGTGTTTATATATATATATATATATATATATATATATATATATATATATATATATATATATATATATATATATATATATATATATATATATACACACACACACATATATATATATATATATATATATATATATATATATATATATATATATATATATATATATATATAAAATGTGTGTGTGGTCAGTCTTTAGGGCATTGTCACTGTCGCTTGCCTCTGCCATTCATAACCGACCTTTAAACCATAAATGTAACAGGTGATTGCTATAGTGAAGTAAATAAAATCGGGGATTGGCTCATTTCGGAATTGGCTGGTGAATCTTGGATAAATCTTCTTTGCAATAACACTTTACAACCTCAGTTGCTTTATATACTTACCAAAGGCTCTTCTAAACACAGGGTTATTCGCCCCATATTATATATGTACGCACTTATATATTCATACTGTATACACATGCAAACTTAGACACACATCCTTGGTTCTTTGCCAAGTCTATATGGTTCGGTTACGTAGCTCCGGATATGTATGGCAGGCATGAATTCATGCCAGGCTGGCCATAATTTTTTCCTTGCAGAAATAATCATCCGTAATCTTAATTTGATAACTTAAGGTGTACCAGTTTTTTTACAAGGTATTTTTTAGATTACTTTTACCCCTTTCCCAGTTGCAATATTTATTTAATGCATTCTTATCTAAGAGCTCTATTTCCTCTCAAAACTTTTGTTTCATCTAACGAAATATGTTGAAATTGCTCTTGTTCATATTATTTTTCAACGTTTCTTCATAATTTACTATGTTTTTGTTATTAGATTCGTAACAATTGTTTTGGCAGTTACTTAAATGTGTTACCATTATTTAATGCATGGCAATAGTAATACAGATGCTGCTTTACTGGTGTCATTATCCGTCACGGTCACACTTTGTGGCTGCATAAGCTTCTGTGACCGTTCGAACCGAAACTTTAGACAGCTGTGGTAATGGATCCGAGTGAGGTGAATGGAGTGATTGATGGTATTAAGGGAGGAAGTGGCTTATAAATCACATTTCAAAGTATGGAAACAATGAGAGAAGAAATGGCCATTAACCTAATAATTGTTTCAGAAAGAAAGGTGTTAGGCTTCAGAGATTATACGTCTGGCCAAGACCTTATGTTGAGTTCTGATTTGTGCGATGTACTACAGGTGTCGGGGCCACTTAGAGACGACCTACTGTGAGGGGGTGGGGAGGGGGGGTTGGGTGACTATCGAATGATCACGGGTGACCTAAGCTGGATTAAGTCTTAATCAACGAGTCTTTTTATGACCAAAATATTTTTCCCTTTTTTATGCATATACTTCCCCCCGCAATTAATCTAGCTATGACCGAAATATGCAAAATTACTTTATACTGGTAACATAGTTTGAAAATGCTTGTTTGTGCAGTTGTTTTTATAGGAAAGTCTACCGAGACGGGAAAATCCAAATCTACATTTTGCCGAAGAAAAATGTAAAATTTTATTAGTTACATTTTGCCGGAGATGAAAAATGTAAAATTTTATTAGTTACATTTTGCCGGAGATGAAAAATGTAAAATTTTATTAGCTAAGTACTTCAGGTCAAGATTGACATGTGTTCTCAATAAATGAAATAATAGATTAAAAAAAAAAGGTATTGAACAATTTACTTATGAATCTTCAGTGTTCTCACATTATTGAGGGTAAAAAAAAATACTATGTCGGGTGGGTGACTTATTAAGAAACAAATTTTCAATTACAAAAGGAACAAACGAGGTTTATGAATAAATGTAAAAGCACAAGTGTGGAAATATCCAAGCCTATTAATTTTGCCAGAAGTATGATAGATGTTTATGCTTGCCCTCCTAGAACTAAGATTTTGAAATGAGTTGTGTGATTAGGTTATTAGAAATTTATAAAGATTTTAAGCTTTTAAATATGTATTTAGTGGTGTTCCATGACTGCAAGAATCCCACTTTTTTTACTTACATGTGTTCGATCCCACTCAAATACAGATAAAGATACACTTTCTGAAAGTTGATTGTGTATTTGTTGAATGGAGTAATAATTACATATACGTTGGTCGTTAACGTAGTTTATCGAAGTTGAATTCAGATTTCTGTGTTAAGCCATGTATTGTCAATACCAAATTGGGGTTAAACTATTAATCTCTCTCTCTCTCTCTCTCTCTCTCTCTCTCTCTCTCTCTCTCTCTCTGTGTGTATGTGTGTGAGTGTGTGCGCTCGCGCTATGGATTCAGTGCAATGCATACCCGGTTTTATTCAACTAACTAAAAGACCCACATTAATCTGTTTGTTGTAAATGATGGGAAGACTTTGAGTGATTACCGCCTTAATTGTAATTGGATCAATGGTTGATTTACCGGTCGGGTGACATGTTCTCTGCAATTGGAAACAGGCCAACCTCACGGTACGCAATTTTTTTTATTTTGGTGTTAGTTTACCTTATTTTTTTTATCAATATTATTATGGCCTGGTTTTCTCTTTTTCACCTTTATTTATTTGTTAATTATTCTACTTTAATCTAGCTGTTATATTTCTAATTCCGCATACCAATATTTTGTAGTACTATATATTGATTAAATGTTCTTGAAATAAGTTGGTTTTTAGCAGTTTCGTAGTGTAAATACTTTTTAAAATGATTCATTCAAATATTCGACATTTGTATAAGGTTTCATTTGAATGCTCATAAATTTTTGATGAAATAGATATGAATTCGTATAATTGTATTATTCCATATTTTCTCATACGCTTTCCTATTTGTATATTTCTCATCCTCATCGTAATCCGATTAGTTGAATGGACGCACTTTTTAATCCTGCACTAGAAGAACGGCCATTCATAAATCATGCAAACAAGTCTTACCGCTCTGGCAAGAGCGGCTATTTCTAATCCAGTGGAGACATGGTAAATGATAATGAACAAATCTTTAAAAGGACGACAATAATGTGAAATTCTCCACTGGCGTGGAGAAGAAGGGAAGCATTAGCGGTAAATGGAAATCTCTCCTTTTAATAAAGGAGTCATATCGCGGCTTTAAAAAGATAGGGGAAGTTTTAATGTAATCGTTATTACTCTGTAATGAGATGTTAATGTATGTAAATACGTATTCTTATGAGGTGTTCAGAGTGCGTCGTCTCTCTCTCTCTCTCTCTCTCTCTCTCTCTCTCTCTCTCTCTCTCTCTCTCTCTCTCTCTCTCACCAGTGAAATTATGAGCAGAAATCGAGGAAAAAAGGAATGATTTAATATGTTCCATATACAATAGAAGTTATATAAAGATATATATATATATATATATATATATAGAGAGAGAGAGAGAGAGAGAGAGAGAGAGAGAGAGAGAGAGAGAGAGAGAGAGAGAGAGAGAGAGAGAGAGAGAGGATAATTTAATCTCTCTTAACAGCTCTGTGGTCCTAACAGTCTGTTGGTTATCTTTATTTCTATCGGTTATAGGTTCAAGTCCTTGGCTGGGCAGATATATTTAACATTTAAGGAATTTTCCCTATGGGTCTGAGATCCCATGGCAGAGCAAGTTCTGTATTAAAGTTTATATGTATGTATAATATATATATATATATGTATATATGTGTATGTATATATATATATATATATATATATATATATATATATATGTATATATATATATATATATATATATATATATATATATATATATGTATATATATATATATATATATATTATCTTAAACGATTTAGTATAACTCCCCTTTGGTCGAAAGCCCTCTTTTTTTAATAACATTCTTCTACGTCTGAAGCACCTTTGTGTGACACTTTCGTTTTGTGATTTTGATATGAAGATACTTGGAAATAGTAATATTTTAATCGAATTTTATCTCGCTAAATATTTATATGAATTTCAAAATTATTTTAATATTGTTGTGATGAATTCACTGTTTACATCTATTTTCACTAGCGTGGTTTGAGGTTATATGTAGTTGAATTATGTTTATTTTATATAAATGGTATTACCCAATGTAGCACAGTTCATCTTTTCATTGCTTTGTTTAAAAAAAAAAAGTTTTCAGTTTGCGATTTAATTTATAGGTAAATTTAAGTACATTTCAATCCTCTCCAAATAAGAGAGGAATGATATTTAAAAGGTAATATACAGATATCTAACGGTTATATTTGCCAATTTGTATACATTAAACTATTCACTGATGTATTATGTCATGTTCTTCCAAGATAACATTAAGTTAAGACTACTCAAGCATGCCTCTCGATATCCATAAACAAACTAGTTATGGCCATTTTTCTGGAACATCTTTTTTACACCAAAATGCCTTAATTCAAAGTGTTTTGCCTACATATATATATATATATATATATATATATATATATATATATATATATATATTCTTATGAAGCTGGTCTAGCGTAGAGTAAATATCGTAGTTTATTGATCATTTTATTTATATTTATTTATATTGTTTTCATTTATGCATTGAAGAGATGATACCCAGCCTGTAAAATGAGCCCCTCTCATGTAGATATGAGTATTTTATGTAAATTACCTAAGACTTTTGTTGTGAATTTCATTATACTTTTTATTCAAGTCAACATACGTAATTTTACGTTATATTTTTTAAGAATTAACTTTTTCTTTCACGTATGTTTGCTATGAAGTCTTGAGCAGTCTATTTGAAAGGGTTGTAGGATTCATGCGAGATATGAGTAAGGGCTTCAGTATTGTTTTTTTTATGTTTTATGAAGTATTGCGTGATGTTAGAGAGAGAATGTTCAGTGACGCGTGCTTTCGAAATTTCGAGAATACCCGGTGAGAGGAGGTTATCTTTTTTTTTTTTTTCGGGGACATTGGGTTGTCGGAGCCAGCTGACTGAGAGAGCCGACTGGCGTAGCGTACGTACGGCTTTTGGCAGAGTAATGTTTAGCAACTTTGATACTTGGCACAACCCCCCACGCTACCAGAACTCGATCCTGGAAGCTTCTGGAATTAGCCAAATTTTATATAGAAGGTGACCCAAGGTTGGGTTAGAGAGAGACAGACAGGCGTAGAGATTGAGTTAGAAACGCAGCTTTCCCCTCTTCCTCTCTCCCCCCCTCAAGTACTTCTATGTTATTTGTCAAAAGTGTTCAGTACGTTAGTGTCTCCTCACCTAAGTGACTCTGTGCCCCAAAGCAAATCGTGTGTCAATAAATACGCAATACTATAAGGTGATTTTGAACTCTGTCTTAGGGTGAGTGTTGGCATTGTATTAGGTTTTTTGTAAACGGCCCGAAGGCAGGATAGGTTTGTAAAGTGATCTGATTAAATATTCATTAAGAGTCAAACTTAAACATTGTATTATTTCAGAATTATTTCAAGCATTTGTATTACTTTCATTGCATTATTTTTTTTCTTAGGTTAATGTAGGTTAATGTTTATTCAGATATAATAGTTCAAGTCAAGTTATTATATAATCTAAGATCGTAACATTTTTGTCTTATTCTAAGGAGGTTTTTTCAGACTTAATATTTTTCCAGTGACTTTATTTTGTTACGTAAATTCTTTTCAAAGTGTTGTAATTTATATAGAATATATTTATTTTTGTAGAGAGTGTATTATTCCAATCATTATTTGGCCCCAGATTCCGCTCGATTCCTGTTAAGAACCACAGTGAAAGTTGAATAAGGGTTATTAATACTTAAAAGTAATTACCCAGTTTAGTCTTCAGTGTGCTTAAAAGACCTTTGGATATTCAGTGATTTATATATTGCTGTCTGGGAGTTATTTAACGGTCTCAGAATTCGTGTAGTAATGTTTTAAAGTGTTACAGTTTTAATGTAAAAGCAAACAAAGGAGTTTAGAATACGAGAGGTGTGATTAACTTGCCAGTCACAGTATATATAGTATTATATGTTTGGTTCCCATTCACGAGTCATAGTATAATACATTCTGTTAGTGCCCAGACCAGAGAGCCATATCGTATATAGTAGGGTGAGGCAATTTTGGACACCTTTTTAGTAACCTTTGTACAAAATCTATATTAATGATTTATGACCAAATACCAAACTTGTTTTCAAGAGAGGGAGGTCTCATCTATAAAAAGGGTTTGTTTCATAATCATCAAAGAATTAGAAATTCTCGTATTACAGTAATAACAAAAATATCTCAGAGGCGAGGCAATTTTGGACAGTGAGGCAATTTTGGACTCATCTGTATCTCCGTTAAGCGCCAACGCTCAGTTGGGCAAACTCTGACAATTTGTGGTCCCTATCAATATAAATATGCTAGAAAAAAAATAATAGACTTACATAATTTTTGTGTCCGTAATCCAAGATTGTCCAATTTTGCCTCGCCAAGAAAAAAGTAAGTTTGCCTGTCCAATTTTGCCTGACCATGGTTTTGAAAACTGTCCAATTTTGCCTTACTATATGAATATGTAAATCAAACTTTGTATTCGAGCACACAAATATACTTTTATGTATAAATATGCATATATGTAATCATAAAAATTTAAAATAAGGCATAAGGGGTGCAGTAAAGGGGGTGTCTACCCAAGGTGACACCCTAAAAGTGAGTGACACCCTGAGAGTTACATTAGGAAAAAAAAAAAAAAAGTTTCTTTCTAGCTCGATGGTTATGATATGATTTTCAAAAAGTTATTTAATACTGGGGACACTCTTAAAGCTGTTGACACTCAGGGGGTGAAACCTTAAAAAAGATTGACTAAAACATGGTAACATCCTCGAGAGGGGTGTTAACCCAAATGCTAGAAATATCTAAAAAAACTCTACTATATACATTGTTCCTATAATAATTCACATATCCAAAAGAAAATTTCAGGAATTGAAATAGAATATATTTTCACTGTTCCTGCCAATTTCCATGTTGATAACTGTCATGTTGCCTTTTTGATATGGTGTTAAATGGAGTAACATTAGAGTGAACAGCATGATAGATACATCAAGGAGGGGTAAAGCTGATCCCATAAACAATATTCGTCCTAAAATGTACCTATCCATTTTATTCTTATCATTGTTACCTCATACTTTGAACGAGCCATCAAAGATATACTTTTACCTACAAAAGAAAGGGATACAATTGAAGATTTAAGAAAAAAAAAGATGAAATGAAGAAAATTAAAAGGAAAAACACAAAGACAGATAGAAACATGACAAATCATGGAAATACAAAGCAACCAAATATCTCTCGATTCTTTAAGAAAAAATGTCTGCAAACACTAACGTAAATAAAAAAAAATCTAAATTGACCAGGGTAATAAATAGTGATAATTGAACTGCTAGGATAGTCCCGATAGTGAACGATAAGGATTTATTTATACCTAAAATAAAAGAAATAAAAAAGAAATTAAAATTATTTTGGAAGATATTAAGGATCGTCCATTATTTTGCATTGGTAGAGCAACAAAAGGGTTTTTAGAGGAAGAAGGAGGCTAAGTGACTTGCCTTGAGCTAGATGCTTGAAGCCACTGCCCACATATCATCATGATCATCTCCTCCCACGCCTATTGACGCAAAGGGCCTCAATTAGATTTTGCTAGTCGTCTCTATCTTCAGATTTTAATTCAATACTTCTCCAATCACGATATCTTACTTCATGCTTTATATTCTAGTCTTCCAACTCTTCTGGTGCCTTGTGGAGGCCAGTTTAAAGTTTGGTGAACTAATGTCTTTTAGGGAGAACAGAGCATCCCCAAACCATCTCCATCTACCCCTCACCATGATCTCATCCACATGTAGCGCTCGAGTAATCTCTCTTAGTTTCATTTCTAATCCTGTCCTGTCATTTAACACCCAATATTCTTCTGAGGGCTTTGTTCTCAAATCTACAAAATGAGTTTCTTTAATATACCAAGATTCACGACCATACAGTAACACCGATCTCACTAAACTGATATATAGCCTGATTATTATATGTAATTTTAGGCGACCTGATTTCCAAATTTGACTTAACCTAGCCATCCTTTGATTTGCTTTTTTCAATCTTTCATTAAACTCAAATTCTAAAGCTCCTGTATTAGATATAATAGTTCCTAAATATTTAAATAATTCTACCTCATTAATCCTTTATCCTTCCAAAGATATTTCATCTTCCATTGCATATTCCGTTCTCATCATCTGTCTTTCTTCTATTTATCTTAAGCCCAACCTCATGTGATTTTTCATGCATTCTGGTAAGCAAGATTTCCAAGCCCTGTTGTGTTCTGCTTATTAGGACAGCGTCATCAGCATACTCTAGGTCTCCTAATTTTCTGTTACCAATCCAGTCCAATCCTTCTTCACCATCCCCAACCGATCTATGCATTACAAAATCTATGAGGAGGATAAACAACATAGGTAACAACACATTCTCTTAGAGTACTCCACTTTTCATCGGAAATTCGTTTGATAAGACGCTACTAACATTAACTTTGCATTTGCTATGCTTATGAACAGACAATTAAATTTACATATTTGAGAGGAACTCCATAATGTCGCAGGACTCTCCATAAAATTTGCCAGAGCACATAATCACAAGCTTTTTCATAGCCCACATATACCATCAAAAGTGGAATTCTATATTCTACATATTGCTGTACCACATGTCTTAAATGAAAATTTGGTCAGTACAACTTCTACCTTTTCTAAATCCTGCTTGTTCATCACTCAACTTTTCATCAATCTTTCTCTCTAGTCTGTTTAGAATGAGCATTCTATATATTTTCATGACAGCTAAAGTAAGTGTGATGCTTCTGTAATGATTGCAATCAGTCAGATCTTTTTTTGTCATTTTCACCAGTACTCCTAGGTCCCATACATAAGGCTTTGCCTCTTCACGCCACATTCTACAAAATAATCTTGTAGGTAATCTGGGAGTCACTTCATTTTCAGGCAATATCATCTCAGCAGTTATTCCTTCATATCCAGGGGCTTTCCATCTTTTGAGTTTTTTTAAGAATAGCTTCGACTTCAAACACACCTAATTCATTCATGGGCACATCAAGGTCTTCATCAGTTTCAGTTATATCAATCAAATTATTCCCTTCGTATTTCCTATTCATGACCTCACTAAAGTGTTCAATCAACATTACTTTTCTTCATGTTCTTTTGTTATATCAGATCCATCTTTCTTTTTGATGGGTATATGCTTCTTTTTTCCCGTAGAGATTTCATTAATAATTCCAAGAGCAATTCTTGCAACAAAGCCACTCCCTGAATTCATAGCTTTGTTAGCCTCATCTGCTTTCCTGTCTAAATATTCTCTCCAATCATTCTTGATATTTCTTTTGACCTCACTATCAATACTGAAATACTTGGCATGCTCTGCCTTGTAATTTTCATTACTTTTTCGAAAACTTTAAGAAATCAATTTCTGTCTTTGTCTTCTTTTTATAGTATCCCAAGTATTATTTGATATCCATGGTTTTCTCCTTGTAACTGCATCTCCCAAAACTTCGTCTCTTAAACGTCTCTTAAGACTGTAAATCGATTCCTACATTCAGTTACAAAGATTTCTGTGCTCATCCTCTAGAAGCTTAGTTGTTTCAAACTTAGGTATTCTATCTACATTTCTGTTGGGTTCTTTCAGTTTTAATATTTGTGTGGCAATGGGGAGCTGGTGATCACTACCAATAACTGCACCTCTATAGCTTGTTGCGTTTCCCAGATTTCTCCTTCTCTCTTATTAATGGCCATGTGATCTATTTGATATTTGTAATTGCCACATGGTGAAGTCCTTGTATATTTATGGATCTCCTTGTGCTGGAAAAGAGTACCTCCAGTAACAAGATTGTTTGTTGAACAATAACTTATAAATTGTGCCCCATTTTCATTTGCAACTTCGCCAAGAACCTCAGCACCCATCACATTTTCTATCCCTTGATTATTCCTTCCAACTTTAGCATTGAAGTTATTAATCACAATTTTCATATCTCTCGGTTTTCACCTATTATACTCTGCAGTTCTTCACAGTATTCATCTTTCCTTTCTTCAGGGGAATCATTTGATTCGCCTTGGAAGATGGAATCTTCGGGATCTTGAACCCTTCTGTGAAGCCTCTTCCATTTTTGCCCGGCAGGCATGCTGTCATGCGTTTGCGGGGAGGGGAACGGGGCAATTTTAACCTGTCAAAAAGTTTTTTTTCTTTTTGCCTCTCGCAAAAAAGTGTACTGGAGCGTTGGCGCAGAGGATGCTGCTGGTGCTCAGTTTCTGCTGAAGCACAGTTTTTGGTGAAGGCGCAGAAAAGCGCTGGCGCGCAGGAAACCAATGCATAGGGTGAATATACAAAGAATAGGCCAGACTATTTGGCCTCTATTTTGAGGTACCTTACCTCTAGTATTAGAGGCTCTTTGACCTTTTATTTTGAGGTTCCATACTTCCAACATTAGAGGATATTTAAACTCTATTTTGAGGTGCCATACCTTTAGTGTTAAGGACTCTGTGACCTTTATTTTGAGGTACTATAATCTTAGCATTATATGTTCTTTGATCTCTAATTTGAAGTGCTTTACCTCTAGCATTAGAGGCTCTTTGACCTCTATATTGAGGCTCCTTACTTTTAGCATTAGAGGGTCTTTGACCTCTATTTTGAGGCTCATTACTTTTAGCATTAGAGGTTGTTTGACCTCTATTTTGAGGCTCCTTACTTTGAGGATTAGAGGGTCTTTGACCTCTATTTTGAGTGTCCTTACGGTTTGCATTAGTTTCTTTGACCTGTATTTTGAGACTGCTCACTTTTAGCATTAGAGTCTCTTTGGCCTCTATTTTGAGGCTCCTTACTTTTAGCATTAGAGGGTCTTTGACCTGTATTTTGAGACTGCTCACTTTTAGCATTAGAGTCTCTTTGGCCTCTATTTTGAGGCTCCTTACTTTTAGCATTAGAGGGTCTTTGACCTGTATTTTGAAACTGCTCACTTTTAGCATTAGAGTCTCTTGGGCTTCTATTTTGAGGCTCTTTACTTTTAGCATTAGAGGATCTTTGATCTCCATTTTGAGGGTCCTTATGTTTAGCATTAGAGGGTCTTTGACCTCTATTTTGAGGCTCCTTACTTTGAGGATTAGAGGGTTTTGACCTCTATTTTGAGGCTCCTTACGTTTAGCATTAGAGGGTCTTTGACCTGTATTTTGAGACTGCTCACTTTTAGCATTAGAGTCTCTTTGGCCTCTATTTTGAGGCTCCTTACTTTTAGCATTAGAGGGTCTTTGACCTGTATTTTGAAAATGCTCACTTTTAGCATTAGAGTCTCTTTGGCCTCTATTTTGAGGCTCCTTACTTTTAGCAGTTGAGGGTCTTTGAACTCTATTTTAAGGCTCCTTACTTTTAGCATTAGAGTCTCTTGGGCTTCTATTTTGAGGCTCCTTACTTTTAGCATTAGAGAGTCTTTGACCTGTATTTTGAGACTGCTCACTTTTAGCATTAGAGTCTCTTTGGCCTCTATTTTGAGGCTCCTTACTTTTAGCAGTAGAGGGTCTTTGAACTCTATTTTAAGGCTCCTTACTTTTAGCATTAGAGTCTCTTGTGCTTCTATTTTGAGGCTCCTTACTTTTAGCATTAGAGGATCTTTGATCTCCATTTTGAGGGTCCTTATGTTTAGCATTAGAGGGTCTTTGACCTCTATTTTGAGGCTCCTTACTTTGAGGATTAGAGGGTCTCTGACCTCTATTTTGAGGCTCCTTACGTTTAGCATTAGAGGGTCTTTGACCTGTATTTTGAGACTGCTCACTTTTAGCATTAGAGTCTCTTTGGCCTCTATTTTGAGGCTCCTTACTTTTAGCATTAGAGAGTCTTTGACCTGTATTTTGAGACTGCTCACTTTTAGCATTAGAGTCTATTTGGCCTCTATTTTGAGGCTCCTTACTTTTAGCATAAGAGGGTCTTTGACCTGTATTTTGAGAATGCTCACTTTTAGCATTAGAGTCTCTTTGGCCTCTATTTTGAGGCTCCTTACTTTTAGCATTAGAGAGTCTATGACCTGTATTTTGAGACTGCTCACTTTTAGCATTAGAGTCTCTTTGGCCTCTATTTTGAGGCTCCTTACTTTTAGCATAAGAGGGTCTTTGACCTGTATTTTGAGACTGCTCACTTTTAGCATTAGAGTCTCTTTGGCCTCTATTTTGAGGCTCCTTACTTTTAGCATAAGAGGGTCTTTGACCTGTAGTTTGAGACTGCTCACTTTTATCATTAGAGTCTCTTTGGCCTCTATTTTGGGGCTCCTTACTTTTAGCATTAGAGGGTCTTTGACCTGTATTTTGAGACTCTCACTTTTAGCATTAGAATCTCTTTGGCCTCTATTTTGAGGCTCCTTACTTTTAGCATTAGAGGGTCTTTGACCTGTATTTTGAGACTGCTCACTTTTAGCATTAGAGTCTCTTTGGCCTCTATTTTGAGGCTCCTTACTCTTAGCATAAGAGGGTCTTTGACCTGTATTTTGAGATTGCTCACTTTTAGCATTAGTCTCTCTTGGGCTTCTATTTTGAGGCTCTTTACTTTTAGCATTAGAGGATCTTTGATCTCCATTTTGAGGGTCCTTACGTTTAGCATTAGAGGGTCTTTGACCTCTATTTTGAGGCTCCTTACTTTGAGGATTAGAGGGTCTCTGACCTCTATTTTGAGGCTCCTTACGTTTAGCATTAGAGGGTCTTTCACCTGTATTTTGAGACTGCTCACTTTTAGCATTAGAGTCTCTTTGGCCTCTATTTTGAGGCTCCTTACTTTTAGCATTAGAGGGTGTTTGACCTGTATTTTGAGAATGCTCACTTTTAGCATTAGAGTCTCTTTGGCCTCTATTTTGAGGCTCCTTACTTTTAGCATTAGAGGGTCTTTGACCTGTATTTTGAGACTGCTCACTTTTAGCATTAGAGTCTCTTTGGCCTCTATTTTGAGGCTCCTTACTTTTAGCAGTAGAGGGTCTTTGAACTCTATTTCAAGGCTCCTTACTTCTAGCATTAGAGGGTCTTTGACCTGTATTTTGAGACTCCTCACTTTTAGTATAAGAGTTTCTTTGGCGTCTATTTTGAGGCTCCTTACTTTTAGCATTAGAGGGTCTTTGAACTCTATTTTAAGGCTCCTTACTTTTAGCATTAGAGGGTGTTTGACCTGTATTTTGAGACTGCTCACTATTAGCATTAGAGTCTCTTTGGCCTCTATTTTGAGGCTCCTTACTTTTAGCATAAGAGGGTCTTTGACCTGTATTTTGAGACTGCTCACATTTAGCATTAGAGTCTCTTGGGCTTCTATTTTGAGGCTCCTTACTTTTAGCATTAGAGGATCTTTGATCTCCATTTTGAGGGTCCTTACGTTTAGCATTAGAGAGTCTTTGACCTCTATTTTGAGGCTCCTTACTTTGAGGATTAAGGGTCTCTGACCTCTATTTTGAGGCTCCTTACGTTTAGCATTAGAGGGTCTTTGACCTGTATTTTGAGACTGCTCACTTTTAGCATTAGAGTCTCTTTGGCTTCTATTTTGCGGCTCCTTACTTTTAGCATTAGAGGGTCTTTGACCTGTATTTTGAGAATGCTCACTTTTAGAATTAGAGTCTTTTTGGCCTCTATTTTGAGGCTCCTTACTTTTAGCATTAGAGGGTCTTTGACCTGTATTTTGAGACTGCTCACTTTTAGCATTAGAGTCTCTTTGGCCTCTATTTTGAGGCTCCTTACTTTTACCAGTAGAGGGTCTTTGAACTCTATTTTAAGGCTCCTTACTTTTAGCATTAGAGTCTCTTGGGCTTTTATTTTGAGGCTCCTTACTTTTAGCATTAGAGGATCTTTGTTCTCCATTTTGAGGGTCCTTACTTTTAGCATTAGAGGGTCTTTAACCTCTATTTTGAGGCTCCTTACTTTGGGGATTAGAGGGTCTCTGACCTCTATTTGAGGCTCCTTACGTTTAGCATTAGAGGGTCTTTGACCTGTATTTTGAGACTGCTCACTTTTAGCATTAGAGTCTCTTTGGCCTCTATTTTGAGGCTCCTTACTTTTAGAATTAGAGGGTCTTTGACCTGTATTTTGAGAATGCTCACTTTTAGCATTAGTCTCTCTTTGGCCTCTATTTTGAGGCTCCTTACTTTTAGCATTAGAGAGTCTTTGACCTGTATTTTGAGACTGCTCACTTTTAGCATTAGAGTCTCTTTGGCCTCTATTTTGAGGCTCCTTACTTTTAGCATAAGAGGGTCTTTGACCTGTATTTTGAGACTGCTCACTTTTAGCATTAGACTCTCTTTGGCCTCTATTTTGCGGCTCCTTACTTTTAGCATAAGAGGGTCTTTGACCTGTAGTTTGAGACTGCTCACTTTAAGCATTAGAGTCTCTTTGGCCTCTATTTTGAGGCTCCTTACTTTTAGCATTAGAGGGTCTTTGACCTGTATTTTGAGACTGCTCACTTTTAGCATTAGAATCTCTTTGGCCTCTATTTTGAGGCTCCTTACTTTTAGCATTAGAGGGTCTTTGACCTGTATTTTTAGACTGCTCACTTTTAGCATTAGAGTCTCTTTGGCCTCTATTTTGAGGCTCCTTACTTTTAGCATAAGAGGGTCTTTGACCTGTATTTTGAGATTGCTCACTTTTAGCATTAGTCTCTCTTGGGCTTCTATTTTGAGGCTCTTTACTTTTAGCATTAGAGTCTCTTTGGCCTCTATTTTGAGGGTCCTTACGTTTAACATTAGAGGGTCTTTGACCTGTATTTTGAGGCTCCTTACTTTGAGGATTAGAGGGTCTCTGACATCTATTTTGAGGCTCCTTACGTTTAGCATTAGAGGGTCTTTGACCTGTATTTTGAGACTGCTCACTTTTAGCATTAGAGTCTCTTTGGCCACTATTTTGAGGCTCCTTACTTTTAGCATTAGAGGGTCTTTGACCTGTATTTTGAGAATGCTCACTTTTAGCATTAGAGTCTCTTTGGCCTCTATTTTGAGGCTCCTTACTTTTAGCATTAGAGGGTCTTTGACCTGTATTTTGAGACTGCTCACTTTTAGCATTAGAGTCTCTTTGGCCTCTATTTTGAGGCTCCTTACTTTTAGCAGTAGAGGGTCTTTGAACTCAATTTTAAGGATCTTTACTTTTAGCATTAGAGGGTCTTTGACCTGTATTTTGAGACTGCTCACTTTTAGCATTAGAGTCTCTTTTGCCTCTATTTTGAGGCTCCTTACTTTTAGCATTAGAGGGTCTTTGAACTCTATTTTAAGGCTCCTTACTTTTAGCATTAGAGGGTCTTTGACCTGTATTTTGAGACTGCTCACTTTTAGCATTAGAGTCTCTTTGGCCTCTATTTTGAGGCTCCTTACTTTTAGCATAAGAGGGTCTTTGACCTGTATTTTGAGACTGCTCACATTTAGCATTAGAGTTTCTTGGGCTTCTATTTTGAGGCTCCTTACTTTTAGCATTAGAGGATCTTTGATCTCCATTTTGAGGGTCTTTACGTTTAGCATTAGAGGGTCTTTGACCTCTATTTTGAGGATCCTTACTTTGAGGATTAGAGGGTCTCGGACCTCTAATTTGAGGCTCCTTACGTTTAGCATTAGAGGGTCTTTGACCTGTATTTTGAGAATGCTCACTTTTAGAATTAGAGTCTTTTTGGCCTCTATTTTGAGGCTCCTTACTTTTAGCATTAGAGGGTCTTTGACCTGTATTTTGAGACTGCTCACTTTCAGCATTAGAGTCTCTTCGGCCTCTATTTTGAGGCTCCTTACTTTTAGCATAAGAGGGTCTTTGACCTGTATTTTGAGACTGCTCACATTTAGCATTAGAGTTTCTTGGTCTTCTATTTTGAGGCTCCTTACTTTTAGCATTAGAGGATCGTTGATCTCCATTTTGAGGGTCCTTACGTTTAGCATTAGAGGGTCTTTGACCTCTATTTTGAGGATCCTTACTTTGAGGATTAGAGGGTCTCTGACCTTTAATTTGAGGCTCCTTACGTTTAGCATTAGAGGGTCTTTGACCTGTATTTTGAAACTGCTCACTTTTAGCCTTAGAGTCTCTTTGGCCTCTATTTTGAGGCTCCTTACTTTTAGCATTAGAGGGTCTTTGACCTGTATTTTGAGAATGCTCACTTTTAGAATTAGAGTCTTTTTGGCCTCTATTTTGAGGCTCCTTACTTTTAGCATTAGAGGGTCTTTGACCTGTATTTTGAGACTGCTCACTTTTAGCATTAGAGTCTCTTTGGCCTCTATTTTGAGGCTCCTTACTTTTAGCATAAGAGGGTGTTTGACCTGTATTTTGAGACTGCTCACTTTTAGCATTAGAGTCTCTTGGGCTTCTATTTTGAGGCTCCTTACTTTTAGCATAAGAGGGTCTTTGACCTGTATTTTGAGACTACTCACATTTAGCATTAGAGTTTCTTGGGCTTCTATTTTGAGGCTCCTTACTTTTAGCATTAGAGGATCTTTGATCTCCATTTTGAGGGTCCTTACGTTTAGCATTAGAGGGTCTTTGACCTCTATTTTGAGGCTCCTTACTTTGAGCTTAGAGGGTCTCTGACCTCTAATTTGAGGGTCCTTACGTTTAGCATTAGAGGGTCTTTGACCTGTATTTTGAAACTGCTCACTTTTAGCATTAGAGTCTCTTTGACCTCTATTTTGAGGCTCCTTACTTTTAGCATGAGAGGGTCTTTGACCTGTATTTTGAGACTGCTCACTTTTAGCATTAGAGTCTCTTTGGCCTCTATTTTGAGGCTCCTTACTTTTAGCATAAGAGGGTCTTTGACCTGTATTTAATACTGCTCACTTTTAGCATTAGAGTCTCTTGGGCTTCTATTTTGAGGCTCCTTACTTTTAGCATTAGAGGATCTTTGATCTCCATTTTGAGGGTCCTTACGTTTAGCATTACGGTGTCTTTGACCTCTATTTTGAGGCTCCTTACTTTGAGGATTAGAGGGTCCTTGACCTCTATTTTGAGGCTCCTTACGTTTAGCATTAGAGGGTCTTTGACCTGTATTTTGAGACTGCTCACATTTTGCATTAGAGTCTCTTTGGCCTCTATTTTTAGGCTCCTTACTTTTAGCATTAGAGGGTCTTTGATCTCCATTTTGAGGCTCCTTACGTTTAGCATTAGAGTCTTTGACCTTTATTTTGAGGCTCCTTACGTTTAGCATTAGAGGGTCTTTGACCTCTATTTTGAGGCTCATTACTTTTAGCATTAGAGGCTCTTTGACCTCTATTTTGAGACTGCTCACTTTCAGCATTAGAGTCTCTTGGGCTTCTATTTTGAGGCTCTTTACTTTTAGCATTAGAAGGTCATTGACCTCAATTTTGAGGCTCCTTATTTTTAGCATTAGAGGGTCTTTGACCTCTATTTGGAGGCTCCTTACGTTTATCATTAATGGGTCTTTGACCTCTATTTTGAGGCTCCCTACTTTTAGCATTAGAGGGTCTTTGACCTCTATTTTGAGGCTCCTTACTTTTAGCTTTAGAGTCTCTTTGACCTCTGTTTTGAGGCTCCTTACTTTTAGCATAAGAGGGTCATTGATCTCTATTTTGAGGCTCCTTACGTTTAGCATTAGAGGGTCTTTGACCTCTATTTTGAGGCTCCTTACTTTTACCATTAGAGGGTCTTTGATCTCTATTTTGAGGCTCCTTAGTTTAGCATTAGAGGGTCTTTGACCTCTATTTTGAGGCTCCTTACTTGGAGCACTAAAGGCTCTTTGACCTCTATTGTGAGGCTCCTTATTTTTAGTATTAGAAGCTCTTTGACCTCTTATTTTGAGGGTCCTTACTTTTAGCATTAGAGGCTCTTTGACCTCTATTTTGAGGCTCCTTACTTTTAGCAATAGAGGCTCTTTGACCTCTATTTTGAGGCTTCTTATGTTTAGCATTAAAGGTTCTTTGACCCCTATTTTAAGGCTCCTTACTTTTAGCATTAGAGGCTCTTTGACCTCTATTTTGAGGCTCCTTACTTTAAGCATTAGAGGCTCTTTGACCTCTATTTTGAGGCTTCTTACGTTTAGCATTAGAGGGTCTTTGGCCTCTATTTTGAGGTTTCTTATGTTTAGCATTAGAGGCTCTTTGACCTCTATTTGGAGGGTCCTTACGTTTAGCGTTACAGGCTCTTTGACCTCTATTTTGAGGCTTCTTACGTTTAGCATTAAAGGCTCTTTGACCTCTGTTTTGAGGCTCCTTACTTTTAGTATTAGAGGTTCTTTGGCGTCTATTTTGAGGCTCCTTACTTTTAGCATTAGAGGGTCTTTGACCTCTATATTGCGGCTCCTTACTTTTAACATTAGAGGCTCTTTGACCTCTGTTTTGAGGCTCCTTACTTTTAGCTATAGAGGTTCTTTGACTTCTATTTTGAGGTGCTATACTCTAGCATTAGAGATTCTTTGACCTTTATTTTAATCCCCTTACCTCTGACATTAAAAGCTCTTTGACCTTTATTTTTGGGTGCTTTATTTCTAGCCCTTGAGGCTCTTTGAGACCTTTGTTTTAAGGCGACTAACCGCTAATAGTAGAGGCTATTCGACCTCAGTTTTTAGGTGACTTACCTCTATATTTAATGGCTATTTTTTATACTTCTTCATATAAAGGCTTTCCTTCTCTATTTTTTTCTGTCTTTTATAGTTTTTCAAGATCTTTTTTGCTTAGTTCGCCAGTCTCCTTCGAGATTTCAAGAGACATTTCAGTGCTGTTTGTCCTCGGTTCGTCAGATTCCTCGGAGAAATCGATGGCTTTCATGTCTTTACCTATAAGGGCGATTGGTAAAGACATGGATGCCATTGATTTCTCGGCATACAGTATACGCCATCATACTAAAGTCAACGAAGAGCAACACAATATATTTACCAATGCCGTCCTGATATGTTCTATCTTCAATGCCGAATTTTGATGAAAATCACGTCCCTCACTGCTTTGCACCAATGCAATCCAATTATAGGACATCGTCGGTAAACCGCAAGCAAATTATCCTTCAAGGCGTTTACATTAAGATCTTCAAAGCTCGCCAACTTCGGCAGCACCTATCCAAACTATCTGTAGATGAAGGTGTTCCGAATAGCCTCCAGTTCATCCTGTAGCTGTAACGAAATTCTCACAGTCAGTTACCTCTTCTGCCAGAAAGCGAGCTCTGTGAGTAAAGTGAAATCCTCCTCCCAATGTTAACTGCGTAAACTTCCATAGCTACAGTACATACAGATCGTGAGGTGTTGCAAGGTATGGTTAAAAAAAAAAAGAAAAAAAAAGAGAGAGATCAGGTCTTCAGAAGTCTTTTGGAATCCGGGGCTTCAGAACTGCTCCGGGAAGATTCCGTTCAGGAGTCATTCAGAACTCTATGTTAAGTCTACGGCTATTTCTTCTGAAGTCATTTGGAGAGGAGATTCAGGAAGATTTTCTTCCGAAATCGTTCAGAGAGTTCTGGAATCATTCAGAATTCCATGCTAAGTCTATGGAAATTTCTTCTGTATCCTTTTGGAGATGGACTAAGATTTTCTCCCGAAGCCGTTTAGGACTCGCGAAAAATTCTCTTTTTTTCTCTGGTTTCAATAGGCCCTAATAACTCATAATAATAATAATAATAATAATAATAATAATAATAATAATAATAATAATAATAATAATGATGATGATAATAAATTACGTGATTTGATTTGGAGAACCCCGATTTTCTTCCGAAGACATTTAAAACTCGCGAAAAATTCTCTTTTTCTCTGGTTTCAATAGGCCCTAATAACTCATATTATTAATAATAATAATAATGATAATAATAACAATAATCATCATCATCATCATCATCATAATAATGATGATGATGATGATGATGATAGTTGATGATAATTGATGATGATTGATAATTGATAATGAACCGTGATTTGATCTACTGCTCCGGGAAGATTCCGTTCTTGAGTCATTAAGAACTCTATGCTAAGTCTATGGTTATTTCTTAGGAAGCCATTTGGAGATCGACGAAGATTTTCTTTCGAAGCCGTTTTCTCTGGTTTCAATAGGCCCTAATAATAATAATAATAATAATAATAATAATTGATAATTGATAATTGATGATGATAATGAAAATGAAGATAATGATGATAATGATAATTAATAATTTTTGTAAGTAACAATCTGCTACCTACAGCTCTCCATTTGGTTAATGCCTTTTCTGCTCTTGGTGTCATCATCATTATTCCTACCCCTTCTCTTCTAACTCCATCTGTTCCTTAGGGCCAAGATATCCAAACTATATTTCATAAATTCATTCTCTACTAGCTGTAACTTCCTAGTTTAATTCATGGTTCTAACATTTCAATTACAAATTTTCAATTTTTCTTTAGTATTTTCAAACCGGGAGTTTTTTAGCAACCCACTACGGCCGGGACTGGGGGAAATTCTTTCATTTCCGCTTTCCATAGACTGACTAAATCCATAGAGGATTCATAGGCTAAATTCATCAAAGAATAGCCAGTTTCTTGGTGATGCGCAGCGCCTATCTAAATAAGGCAAGTGACCCTTGCCGGTCCATACTAATTCCAGTAAGATCAACTGCCGGGCATTAGAAGGAGAGGAGTATCCAGAGCACCAAACGGATACATATCTTTTTCAAATTACAGATGGAATTAATGGTCCTTTATTTATGGAACCTATGCCTCAAAGAGAATGTTTAGTGCCATATTTAAAAGAACTGAAGCGGTTTTTTGAGCATTCGGTTGAATTAAATAGACCCGTCATATATTCAAGCATTTAAATTGTCACGTATATGGCTATAATATATATTGAATTGTTCACCTTTATTTCCAATTTCGTACTTGTCCCTATTTTCTTATTAGTAATAGGTTTGATTATCATTTTCTATGAAAAGAAAAATTTTTCTTTTTTATTTTCTTGTAAATCAATATGATTTTCTATTGAAATAAATGACAGAAAGTTTTTTCAAAGAACTATCATTTATCTATATTTCTAGTTGAAATTATTAAGAATATATATATATATATATATATATATATATATATATATATATATATATATAGATAGATAGATAGATAGATAGATAGATAGATAGATAGATAGATAGTTTACAAAATCTATTACTTAATAACTTAACAGTATGAATTGATGTTTTTTTAAATTAAGTTTCCAAAATTGCCTTACCATTTTTCAAGGCGAGGCAAAATTGGACACTAGATATTCCATATTTTTTCATTCATTTTTTTTATTTTAAATCTTCCTTCAGCATCATCCAATAATTTGTTGTTAGAAAAAAATAATTTCATGTATTATTTCTGAGAAACCCTAAAATGAAGGCGAGGCAATTATTGGACACCCATATTCAACAATTTATGTAGGGGTACTTAATACTTTTTAAAAACCAGACATACTAATATTTATAAAGTAGAAGGTTGGGTAATTTATAATAGCATTTTAGTTTTCGAAAATTATAAATAGTTTTAGAGATATTGTATCTGTCCAATATTTGCTTTACTCGTCCAAAATTGCCTCTGTCCAAAATTGCCTTACCCTACTATAATATATTTTTCGGGTTCTCAGACCCTGGATCCATACAGTATATATATATATATATATATATATATATATATGTGTGTGTGTGTGTGTGTGTATATGTGTATATATGTATATGTATATATATATGTATATATATATATATATATTTATAAGTATATATATCTATATATATAAATGTATAGATCTATACATCTATATATATATATATATATATATATATATATATATATATATGTGTGTGTGTGTGTGTGTGTGTGTGTGTGTGTGTATTTTTATTGATTCTAAAAGTCTCAAATATAATATCGAATTCACTTTATCTGAGGAATAACTTGTAGCCAAAAGGGAATGGTAATTCCAGCTATCTCGGTAAGGTTTCAATCTTTGTATATTGGAATTTCAAGTAACGTGACTGGATTCGTGCCACCCTGGCACCCTACCTCCAGCTCAATAAGGCAAAGGTTCTTATCCTGCCTTTGGGAGGAAGATTTATCACATATAATATATGTAGGCTATATATATTGTATATACAGTATATATATATATATATATATATATATATATATATATATATATATATATGTGTGTGTGTGTGTGTGTGTGTCTGTGTGTGTATATGTATTTGTGGGTGTGGGTGTGCCATTATTAAGCCTTTAATGCTAATTCAAACTGGTTATGGATAGGACTCGTATATAAATTCATTTCGGGTTCAAATTATTATCAAGGTACAGTGACTTCGATAAATAGCCTAGAAATGAAACTCAAAGATATAGAGGGACAACAGTGGCATGCAGAAGTAGAAAGAAATATATTGTGTAGTAATTATAAACTGAGAAATATATTGTGTAGTAATTATAAACTTTTTAAGACTGATTTTGGCCAAGAAAAGTATATTGTAAATTTAGATAGACCAAAAAGAATTGCCCTTAGTAAATATACTGTAGGTGTGGTACCCACGGTACCCACAAACTTCCTGTAGCAACTGAAAGATATTCTGGGCAGGAGAATCAGCGCCCTTGCAGACTATGCAACAGCATTGAAGTTGGGGATGAATATCATTGTTTTAGTTTTTCCTGTGATTAAAAAAATAAGAGAGAGATACCTAAAGCCCTACTATTGTAGAAGACCTGCCACTTTTAAATTCAATCTGCTCCTCAATACAAGTAATGCTAGAGAATTGAAAAGACTTGCAAAGTTTGTTAACCTTATAATGTCTTTATTTTAAATTTAATACTTTCTAGGATTTTCATTATTCTGGTATTATTTTCAATATATGTACTTTCCTTTGTCAGAATACCTACTATCTTTGAATATGTACTTGCTAAATATATGTGTACATAAATATAGTTGTAATCTATTGGTCTATTCTTTTTGTAGTTTTTGTGTAATATATATATATATATATATATATATATATATATATATATGTGTGTGTGTGTGTGTGTGTGTGTGTGTGTGTGTGTGTGTAATTTTGTAATTCTCATACTCCGGAAGGGGTCGATAGAATAAAATTTGCCTTTTGCAAATTTGCCTTTGCCTTTGCCTTTGATATGTTGTGTGTGGCCATTTCTTTCTATAATTTAAGGTTTCATTTTTTAACACACACACACACATATATATATATATATATATATATATATATATATATATATATATATATATATATATATATATATATATATATAGAACTTAAGTAAAGTTTCATAATTTCCAAAATATAAAGATAGCTCCATTAACAACATGAAATTTATTAATGGTGCAAATATGAGAGAGAGAGAGAGAGAGAGAGAGAGAGAGAGAGAGAGAGAGAGAGAGAGAGAGAGAGAGAGAGAGAGAGAGAGAGAGAGAGAGAGAGTGCTATCCATTCAGTGTATCTGGGGTCTCCCTTCCTTTTGGCAGCCTCCTTTCATAATGGACCTCCCAACCTTTGACCTTTGTGTGGCCGTTAATACAGCCTTGTGCCTTCCAATTCTAATATGTCTTTCGTGGGGGATGAAAGTAGTGTGAAAATAAGACTGTGTATTAAGGGCAATGAAATGTTCCCCAAATAAGTCAAATCTTGTTTGCAGTGTCCGAATATATTCTTAATTTAGTTCCCGATTTTGATGGAATAATTAGATGACTAATTTGTTTTACTTCACATTCCTGATGACAAAAGTTAATTTTTTGCTCTGGAATTGTTTAGATCTCTTTTCCTCGTATTCTAAGATTTCTTTTTTTTTAATTTCGCTCGAGTTTAAGTTGTACCTTCTTTATGCATCCGAGTTCTGTGGTTCAGTGATGATTGTAGTCGTGCTTACTTGGAGAAGTAAGAGGCTTATCATCTTTGTTAGAGCAATAGATCAGATTTGACTTGGAATAACTATATTTAGCTAAGACATGTTGCTCGGAGAGTTAATGCTTCAACTGATAAAATTTGACACCATACGAAACACTTTCTGGTTACTCAGGAACATAAATGGTGGGCTATCCTTATATCTTCAAATATTTCTTCCTTTGCCATAATTAGATATCTTTTGTAACTCGCTGACCAAAGATAAAGTAAAACCTTTTAAAATCCTTTTATCTAACAGACAGTTTGGTTTTAGGAAAAATCGAAGGACGCTAGACCCCTTGCTGATGTTATTAGGGGAACTTTCAAATGCTTTTTCTAACCAAAACCGGGTGGTGGGTGTCTTTTTTTTCTTTTTTACCTTGAAAAGGCGTTTGACTCCACCTGGATGGGCGGCATTTTAAAGCAGTTACCCTCGTGGTGCATAGGAGGAGATATGTTTTCTTTTATTGAAGAATTTTTATCAAACCGATTAATTAAAGTTAGAGTAGGGTTAGAACTCTCTTCATATTACATGCAAGAAGAAGGTGTCCCCCAAGGCAGTGTACTGAGTGTGACCTTATTTGCTGTTTCTATCAATAGTCTCGTGAGTCGCCCACTTCCTGGCATACAGGGGTCACTATTTGTTGATGATTTTGCAATTTATTGTAGTGGATCACGTGCACTACAAGCATGCCAAAAGCTTCGAATTGCTATAAATGCTGCTTCTGCATGGACACATTCTCGGGGCTTCATGGCCTCTCCTCAGAAGACTAAAGCTATCCGTTTTACTCGTACTCGTAAAAGAGAAGAGATCCCTGTCCTTTTCTTAAATGATGGTATTTTGCCCTCTGAGGATAATGAAAGTTTCTTGGGGGTAATTTTGGACAAGAAAATGACCTTTGGTCCCCATATAAATGACCTCTCCATCAGGGTTAAAAAGTCACTAAACATCTTGAAAGTTGTATCACATTTTGATAGGGGTGCTGATAGAACAACTTTGCTTAGAATTTGTACAGCTTTGTGTCCTAGCAAGTTAGACTATGCATGTTAAATTTATGAGTCAGCTACTAAGACTTTACTTGAAAAACTTGATGTTGTTCACAATATGGGGCTCCACATCTGCACTGGTGCATACAGAACATCTCCCATTGATAGTTTGTATGTGGATTCTGGCATGCCTCCCCTTTCTATCTGTAGAGAGGAGTTGAGTTTGAAGTTTTTAGCTAGGTCCCTCGCTAAAAGAAACAATCCTAACAGTAAATATGTTAGGGCTCCTTTAGATCGTGCTCCTAACATATCAAGATTACACAAATCTTTGGAAGTCCATCTGAAAAATGATGCCATTGTAGTAGGTTTGTTTACAGCACAGATAGCAGATGTAGGATATCCCAAGTCTCCCCCTTAGTGTAATCCACCTGTTGAAGTATGTTTTACGACAGGAGGGAAAAATACCTCACCAAGTAAGGTAATGAAAAGTGAGTTTTTAAATCATGCTGCTCAACTTCATGGGAAACCAGGTTTTTATGGATGGTTCCAAATCGGGTGCAGGATTTGGAAGTGGAGTTGTGGTGGGAGATATTGTTATTATAAAGAAACTTCCATCCTCTTGTTCAGTATTTACTGCTGAGCTGTATGCAGTAATTCTCGCATTCCACATATTTTTAGAAATGGTAATCAAAATAGTTTTTATCCAACTTATGTGGATTCCAATAGCGTTTTACTTACAATTGAACAAATGATGCCAGGCCATCATCTAGTACAAGAGGTGTAGGACTGGTTATTACTTCTGCAGTCTAGGAAGAATATTAAGTGTTCACTTCTGTTGGGTCCCAGCCCACGTTGGGGTGGATGGAAATTATCAAGTAGATAAGGCAGCTAAGGAAGCTTCAGGGCTACTTAATCTATCCCCCATAAATATTCATTACAAAGACCTTAAAAGCAAGATACATTTTCACTGTACTAATAAATGGCAGGCTCAGTGGTCTGAACTGACCACTAATACAAAATTGAAACAAATCCACCCTTCGATGGATAAATGGCCATCTTCTAATTCTACAAGTAGGAGGGATATCATTTTAATGAGACTGTGTATTGGCCATACACATGCAACCCACAATTACTTAATGAAGAGTGGTGAAGTGAGGCAGGCCCCTCTTTGTAATACCTGACAAGTGTCAATAGATATCAAACATATTTTGGTCGATTGTCCTATTTTTAATCTTCAGAATAGGACACATTTTTTCCAGGGCAAACTTTTAAGAGATATACATGGAGAAAATTGTAATACCCTGAACTTGAAAAAATCTATTCGGTGTTTTGGCTTATAAGCTTTAATCAATTTTATTAATTTATTTTTTAATCCTTTTAATACCTCCTTATTTTGCATTTATATATTATTGTATGCAAGTTTTGTGATTGGTTTTATAAGTTAGAATCATACCAAATGTTGTGAGAGTACGGGTATGGTTGATTAATTTGCATTACACAGTGCTGAATGGCCTTTGATGCCCCAGTGCTTGGCCTAAGGCCTAAATTTTATATTCAATTAAGCACTTTTAGGCTGATGCGTTTAACAGTAAGCAGAGTAATGAAAAACTCAATCTTCCTTATTCCTGTTTTCTTATAGCTAAAAAAACTAGTTTAGCTTTTTGGTCCTAGGAAATTGGAACAGTGTTACAAGACCTGCATGATTATGGAGGTGTAAACCAACAGGGTAGTTTTCCTTTTTTATAAAGGCAGCCGATTTCTTAGCTCCTAAGTTGTCTGCTATTTTTTCACATGTTAGCAAGAGAAGGTTGTCATGCATTTGTTGGACACTTGGTAATGTTACTCCATTAGGTAAATATGTTTATGTTAGCTGTAGCCCTGCTGACTACCGTCCAATGTCAATAACTCTCTTATTATCGAATGTTTAAATATCTTCGCAAAACTTCTAAATAAATATTCCGAAAATAATCATCTGTTCCATAGTTTACCATTGTGCTTTCGTAAACGCCGCCTTGGAGCATATGATGACCTTCATACAATTTACAATGCTGCTTAGAAAGTCCTTAATTTTAGTGCTTCCTTTGATCATGTTAAGCATGAGGCCTTTGTTATAAAGTTTATGAGCGTAGGTGGGTCTTCTCTTGGCATCATTTATTAGCTTTTAGATAATGTATTACAAAGAGTAGTTGTTGATGGACACCATAGTAGCTATAGTAATGTAAAATCTAGTTTTACTGGAGGGAATGTATTCTGTTAATTTCTTTTCCTACTAAACGCGCACAATGTGCGGTTATCTTAGAAAATAAGTGTGTTGCATATGATGATGTCACTACTATTCTTGGATCAATTCCACCTGAATGTAGACCTGTAGTTAGCAAATGGTTTAATAGAGATCTAGCTAAACTTAGAGCTTGATACAAATCATGGGGGATGAAATTGAACTGAAACAAAATTCAAAGTATGATTGTTAGTGGGACAATCACAGTGGCTCTCCAACACCAAAATCTTTGCAGTGACAATGTCTCTTTAACTATATGTGCATTTTTTTTATTATAAATTTAATTTTGAGAAACACGTCCGGTTTGTTTCTTCTTCAAGTGTTCAAAACATTGGCACGTTGAGAAAGTATTTTGAAATTTTTGGAAATGAATCTATCCTGAGGAAAATTTTAATTCTTCCATTCTACCATGTTTTCATTCTTCCATTCTACGATATTTCGAGTAATGTTTTCTTGTTTGGTCTTCATTTGCTGACTCTCATCTGAATTTTTGACAAAAACTTCCTGTCTATTAAATTCCTAATCTGTGTTCTGGGTACTAATCCCTGGCACTGTCGTTCAGTTAGTTCTTTTTGCATGATGTATAAGACTTTCCTTAATTCTAACAACATTTGCATTCATATCTTCTCAGACTATACCATCTTGTATGTAGTACTATTGATGCATTAATTTTACGTCTTGCCTTGACCACCATAAGGCTCAATACTACATCGAATTCTATAATTCTAATTCCAGCTGTGACCAGAATGTGGAAGTCTTCGTAATATGGCGATTAAATTGATGAATAATTTCATACTTTTTGCGAATAGCCTATCTGTTGAACAGGTAAAGATAAGACTCGTTTCATAGTTTTTAAATAACTAAACTATTTTAACCTTGTTATTGACCTTAATGTCTTTGGTTTTTTTGTAATATATTTGTTATATTTATCTTATTTTCCTTTTCATACTGGGCTGTTTTCCCTGTTAGAACACTTGAGCTTGTAGCAATCTGCTTCTCCAAGTTGGGTTGTAGCTTCCCTAGTAAAAATGATGAAATATAGTAGTTATGTGAGATCTTGGTACCTCAATATGCAACATTTGCTATTTATGCATCTGCTGTTAATGGTACGACTGATTATTCTTCTTTGGAGACTATGAGGATTTCTTTTCCTTTAACGTTTAGTTAGGTATTGAAAGAAACTACGAAAAATTGTCAAATAAATAATTCTTAAACCCCCAATACTGATTTTCGTGGAATCTTTAGTTAAAATTGGTTAATGACGAAATTCCATTGTGGGTCCTCTAATTTCTTTGTCTCCATTTTAATGACTTTTATATTAACAGGCTTATGCCGTTATGAGTTTATATAATATAAAAAATTCTTTCATATGATCATCTATCTTTATTTTTTGTATATGTAAATTTTACGCCTGAGTAGAGTTATTCAAGAATTTTTATGGATCTGGTTAAATGTGTTATGGGTTTATAAATAGTGCTATTTACGATCCAGGTCATTTTTTCTGGCTCTTATAAAGGAAAGGTTTTCCCTGAAGATCAACTTTATGAGCCTTCTTATTTGGCCCTCGAAAAATCGTTCCGAGAAAAGGCCACATAATACTGTTCATTCTTCATTGAATAAAAAATAATATCTGGCAATAGAGTTTTTTTGTTGTTGTTGTAAGGCATTATAGGATTGCTTTTTATTTGTCTAATATTGTGAGTTGAAAAGATAACACCGAGAAAAGAATGGCTGAAAGTTTTTTGTATAATCACTCAAGTTTATAGAATATACTAGTCTAGTGTTTTTTTTTTTTTTATTTTATCTTTTGCGGGGGGTGTCTGATTTTGGGGAAAGCACAAAACGAAAATCTCCAATATTTACTCCATTCTTTCAGTACCACCTTTAAAGGCAGTGTAAGGAAATGGCTTTATGAGTTTTATCTAGATGAGTGACCACCAATGTATGCCACAAATCAACATGTCCGTTATGCCAGTGGGCTCTCGTCAGCTAAATAACATTAAATCTGCTTAGGAGTTGGACGCGGTGAGCATCATTTACTGTATAAATATCATACTGTGGTTCTCTAGTTTTGGGTAGTGCCATAGCCTCTCTACCATGGCCTTCCACTGTCTTGGATTAGAGTTCTCTTGCTTGAGGGTTCACTCGGGCACGCTGTTCTATCTTATTTCTCTCTGTCCTGTTTTTTTTAAAGTTTTTATAGTTTATATGTGAAAGATCTACAGTAATTCAATGTTCAATATTTTGATTGTTTATTGCTTCTCTTGTATTGTTTTTATTTACTTGTTTCTTTTTCTCACTGGGTTATTTTTCGCTCTTGGAACCGTTGGGCTTATAGCATCTTGCTTTTCCAATTAGGGTTATAGCTAATAGGCTGCAATAATGAGGATAATAATTTAGCACTGAAGGTTCTCTGATCATTGATAAAACTAGCCACAAACAAGTTGAATTAGGTCACCATGAGTTTTGAAACTTGACAAAATTAAATTAAATATACGAATAATGAATTTCATCTAGAGAACCATTTTACGCAATATTGTTAATATAAAACAATTAATTGATATGGATGTTAGAAATAATCTGGATATTTATAGCTTAAAATCAAGGAATAATCTCTCGAAGGGAGAATTAATATGGATGTTTAGAGCTTATAATCAAGGAATAATCTCTCGAAGGGAAAATTAATATGGATGTTTAGAGCTTATAATCAAGGAATAATCTCTCGAAGGGAAAATTAATATGGATGTGTTAGGAGCTTAACATCAAGGAGTAATCTCTCGAAGGGAGAATTAATATGGATGTTTAGAGCTTATAATCAAGGAATAATCTCTCGAAGGGAGAATTGATATGGATGTGTTAGGAGCTTAAAATCAAGGAGTAATCTCTCGAAGGGAGAATTAATATGGATGTTTAAAGCTTATAATCAAGGAATAATCTCTCGAAGGGAGAATTAATATGGATGTGTTAGGAGCTTAAAATCAAGGAATAATCTCTCGAAGGGAGAATTAATATGGATGTTTAGAGCTTATAATCAAGGAATAATCTCTCGAAGGGAGAATTAATATGGATGTTTAGAGCTTATAATCAAGGAATAATCTTTCGAAGGGAAAATTAATATGGATGTGTTAGGAGCTTAACATCAAGGAGTAATCTCTCGAAGGGAGAATTAATATGGATGTTTAGAGCTTATAATCAAGGAATAATCTCTCGAAGGGAGAATTGATATGGATGTGTTAGGAGCTTAAAATCAAGGAGTAATCTCTCGAAGGGAGAATTAATATGGATGTTTAGAGATTATAATCAAGGAATAATCTCTCGAAGGGAGAATTAATATGGATGTGTTAGGAGCTTAAAATCAAGGAATAATCTCTCGAAGGGAGAATTAATATGGATGTTTAGAGCTTATAATCAAGGAATAATCTCTCGAAGGGAGAATTAATATGGATGTTTAGAGCTTATAATCAAGGAATAATCTCTCGAAGGGAGAATTAATATGGATGTTTAGAGCTTATAATCAAGGAATAATCTCTCGAAGGGAGAATTGATATGGATGTGTTAGGAGCTTAAAATCAAGGAGTAATCTCTCGAAGGGAGAATTAATATGGATGTTTAGAGCTTATAATCAAGGAATAATCTCTTGAAGGGAGAATTAATATGGATGTGTTAGGAGCTTAAAATCAAGGAATAATCTCTCGAAGGGAGAATTAATATGGATGTTTAGAGCTTATAATCAAGGAATAATCTCTCGAAGGGAGAATTAATATGGATGTTTAGAGCTTATAATCAAGGAATAATCTCTCGAAGGGAAAATTAATATGGATGTGTTAGGAGCTTAACATCAAGGAGTAATCTCTCGAAGGGAGAATTAATATGGATGTTTAGAGCTTATAATCAAGGAATAATCTCTCGAAGGGAGAATTGATATGGATGTGTTAGGAGCTTAAAATCAAGGAGTAATCTCTCGAAGGGAGAATTAATATGGATGTTTAGAGATTATAATCAAGGAATAATCTCTCGAAGGGAGAATTAATATGGATGTGTTAGGAGCTTAAAATCAAGGAATAATCTCTCGAAGGGAGAATTAATATGGATGTGTTAGGAGCTTAAAATCAAGGAATAATCTCTCGAAAGGAAATTTATTATGGATATTTTAAGCCCACCTATAAGTTTCCTACAAAGATGTTAAGGTGTGTAAGAGAGAGAGAGAGAGAGAGAGAGAGAGAGAGAGAGAGAGAGAGAGAGAGAGAGAGAGAGAGAGAGAGAAAAAGAGGGGGGGGGGCTTTTTTTGCCTATTTTCTAAATAGTTGTCCTACCTCCCCTGTGAAAGTAACAGCTCTACCCTTTCACTATACCCTTAAAGCCTGGAGCTTTTCAGCACTTTGGCTAGGAAATTTATTTTTCTTGAATACCAGGCTGGTTGAAGAACATTAGGTCGATATTTCTCTTAGAAACTGCTTTTATCAAGTGAATAGGAATAATTTTAGTTACTTCCTATAACATTTTGAAAATGTAAAATTTTATAACAAAGATCCTTAAGGAGAAGCATTTTAAAACGAGGTACGAATCACGTGATATTGTAAAAACTTGAACCAAAGGCAGGCATGTAAGGAGAGTGGTGCCGTGAAAGATCGCGCAATCTTGTTGAACCTGTTGAACAACAAGCGAAAAAGGCAATGTTGCCCTTGGTCCCTCTACTGAATACTCTTCTATTTAAGATAAGTTTCCTCTTGGTTCCTAAAAATGAAGATCTCTATTATGCCTGTTCTCGGTTATCTCAAAGCTCAATAAGTACTAGATGTTTAAACAGAGTGCCGTTTTGAGAGTGTTATTCTATAGATCAATGCTTTTGTCAATTGGTCTATTACTGTAAGAGTTAGGTTTAGGAAATTTTTTTTTGCTTGAATTATTGTTAGTTATTATGTTTGAATAACTTGTAAAGTGGAATTTTTTTTTTTTTTTTTTTTTTTTTTTTTTTTTTTTTTTTTTTTTTTTAGATACTACTTTTGGAATTTCTCCGGGTTTATTACAGACTACTGTTACCTCGGAGGTATAGTAATCTGTTGATCGAAACCAATTTTATAATATAGAACAATGTCCTTGTCTGAAAGCAGCACCAAAGAGTCTTTTGTGTATTATTAAGATTTCTCCAGATTTATTACAGGTGAGTGTAGATCGAGATGTAAAAATTTAGACTAAAATATGTAAAGTATTACTGTAAGAGTGAAGTAAAACCTGCTCTGTTACGAATTTATTGAAATTTAGATCGTATAAAATGTGTAAAGGAAAGCATGTTTGATACGGATTTATTGCACAAAGTGCTATTTTGCTAAAAATGTAAATTCTCTTTAAATGTGTAATAAGATATACTTTGTAAGCCACTCGTAGTATTTAATTCTTTGACTTTTTTGTATAACTTTGTTACCATTTAAGTCTTAAACCTAAAGAACCCTAAGTTAAACCAATTAAGTCTTAAACCTAAAGAACCCTAAGTTAAACCATTTAAAAATTTATTATCTGATAAGTAAAACAACCAGAAATCATCTAACAATGGATAGTCTTTCTGTTCAAAATTTGTATTCCAGTTTTCTTATCTTCTGTATTACCTTGTTCCAGGTGCTCTCATATTTTGATGATCTTTCAACTCTAAAGAATTGGAGTAAAGGATTTTTTAGAAAGTTAATGTTGATAGCCTTCTGTAGAACAATTCCGATTACAGTTTGCTTTATGCAGCATGCTATATTTAGTACTACAGTCTCTGCTTTTGTCCCCTCGACTTTTGAGCTCCATTGCTTTCTGCCAATTGGTTTTCAAAACAATTGGTCTGTGAGAAAAAGTTAGATAAAGATTTGTGGCTATTAGCATTACTTTTCTATGAGAGCACCCTCTTAATGAGAAAATGGCTTGACAGTTACTTGGCTCCAACACGGAACATCTTTCCTGTGTCGAAGCCTTTAGACGGACATTCATCATAGACTCCCCATGATAGGAATCACTTATTTTTTGTAGTTGTCCTTTCTATATTATATGCAGAGACAAGAGAGGCCATGGTAGGAAGAAAAAGGCTCCAACCTACTGTGTGTGAGATTTTTAAAGGGCTCGTCAAAATATTTTTAAGTTCTCTACGAACAAGACTATTATTGTTAATATCTGTCACCTCAGAGAGTACAATATGATCCTGTTATGCTCATTTAGAGACAACGGATCTCATGTGTTCAGGAAGCTCATTGTATAGGCTTGAATTATCACCACAGGCTAACATCAGTTGATCACTTACAATTTTTGAAAACCAAGTTTAAAGCTTTAAAAATTCAGAAAGTTTTAGCTCACACATATATCGTCAAATGCTTATAAAATGAATTTTCTCCAAACTCTCCTATGGCTATGAAAAATGTTCTTCTGCTATACTCTACCAAGCGGTTGAAGATCTTATACTCTGTGCACCATGTTGGTATTAAATTTGTCATGGGTGCCTTCAAGTCATCTCCTATCTCAAGCCTTCAGGCTGATGCAAGAGAGCTGCCTCTGAACCTTTACCGTCAATCTTCTCTATTTAGATACAGAAATTTTTTTTTTATTCTTTTAGCGGGTCTAGAGAAAACTTTATACGCTGAAACGTGCTCCAAGTCTCCCCAACTATTTGGTGATAGAGTTGACCATATTTTACTGGGTTTGAATAAACCAAAAATCAGATCATTCACTTCAAATATTCAATTACCTGTACATGGAAACTACCCGAGATTACCTTTAGTAAATATTTTAAGAGGTCTTAAACCAGAGATGGCAAACAAAGAAGCGTGTTTCATTTTCATGTAGTACTCTATGGAACTTACGATCTCTAATTGTATTTTTACAGTTGAAGGTAAATCCAGCTGTGTCGTTAGTTTTATCATTTTCCATTGAGAAAATAGTAATGATTGGTGATGATGATTTTCCTGTTTCTGTGATTAAATGTGTATTGCGGGTTCACGCAGTTTTTATTTCAAGAAATCCAATAGTGCTGATAATATTTCAGTGGTTCCGTATTCTGGAGTACTGTAGAATCAATGTAAAGTTTTGTTGGATGGCAATTTATGTTGGAGAACATGGAAACGAAGAGGCAGACAAATAGCAAGATAAGCAGCAGATGAACTACTTGAAAGGAGATACCCCTTGTTATGTAATGATAAGAAGCCCATAATTAAAGGGTCAGTTCTTGATAAGTGACAATGACAGAGAAACTCAAGTCACAAGAATGAAATGTGAGCGATTACGAGTTATCACCTTGGAGGTATATCATCACCATTTCCATCATCATCTCATCCTACGCCTATTGATGCAAAGGGACTCGGTTAGATTTCGCCAGTCGTCTCTATCTTGAACTTTTAATTCACTACTTCTTCATTCATCATCTGCTACTTCACGCCTCATAGTCCTCAGCCATGTAGGGTTGGGTCATCCAACTCTTCTAGTGCCTTGGGGAGCCCAATTAAAATTTTAGTGAACTAATCTCTCTTGGGGAGTGCGAAGAGCATACCCAAACCATCTCCATCTACCCTCATCATGATCTCATCCACATATGGAGGTATACAGTGTAATGAAGCCATATACCTAGGGGATGGTAGTTTTTGCCGCATGCGCAAAGGCCATACACAATTTACGCACTTAGAACTAGCAATACTGCAATGTTTACCTAGTTTTGCTGACTGTAAAGTACTTGATGAATTAGAACTCTAGTCTTGAGGCTTATCGGAACTGTGGCCTCTCCGAGGCATGAGGGTTAGATGGCAGGTTAATCCTTTGCCATGATTCTCTTGAGAAAATGTTAGTTATGGGAGTGTTTTTTTTAATTCGTTGTAGAAGTTGATTTTTACTTTACATTTAATCTTTTTTAATTCAAGGTATATTTTAGTCATACTGATATCTATCTATCTATCTATCTATATATATATATATATATATATATATATATATATATATGTATATATATAATATGGTTGTTTTCCTGATTATTATTTTAAACTGAAAAACAAATTTTTAGTTACCTATTCCAGTGTCAATAATCCTAGGACTTATGACGTCATAATTCTTTTTTTTAATAATCTACCATTCAATCTCATGAGAGCATCGTAGGGCCTTTACGTAAGAAAATTATCATATTTTTTCTTTTAATACACACACATATATATATATATATATATATATGTATATATATGTGTATATATATATATATATATATATAATGTATGTATATAAATACTTCATACGTACTTTGCTTCGATTATATTTTTGGATTAAAGTATTAGTTTTCCTCTATGTGTCATTAAGGATCCTATATGCCAGTAGAAATACACTGTGTATGTTGTTTTTCCTTGTAAGATTTCAGAAAATACAATACGGAGAAATTACAACCTAAACAAAGTCCTGTTTGAAGACCTCTGAAAACCTTCTGCGAATGTGATCTTCGGACTGACTTTCTATTAAAAAGGTTATGAACCACTTATTATATAAGTGAAATACTTGTTCCTATCTATTATCAGAAACCCTTTATTTAATCATCTTTATTTTATTAGTTCCCCAACAGACATACTCATAGTCGAGTGTAATTTTACTTCCATATGTGTCTGTGAGCGTGTCAGTAAATCTATCGGCTTAGCTTATCATAACTACTCTTATATGATAAAAGGGACTTCACTCAAACTTAGACCAGAGGTATTCCGTTATGCATCGATGTTTTTAAGTGGAAATCGTGTCTCTCATATGTATCTCTGTATCTAACTATCTTTGGCCATAATTTTAGAAGAAGAGATGATAATAGAGGCCACCATAGTTAGCGCATTGTGACCTTGACAATGATATTCAGTGTGAAAATAGCTATCATCTAGAGCATTCATATTTCAGAAACATATCCTTTCGGGGAAAATCGTTGCAATTATTACCTTTTCTAGAACCATAATGATATCTTCTGTCGGAATACTTTTCGAAACTAGTTGATTGGTGGTTGATAGACAATGTCTATTTTCTTTAGGGAGATGTGTTCTTGTGTGACTACAAAGATTTACATTTTTAATGTATAGTTATTCTTTAAGAGAAAGTCATATTTTGTACAGTATAAATAAGTCATTGTTTTTACTTCCTCATATAATATGAATGAGGTGAGGTCGTTTTATATTCTAGCGTTTTGTCTCACTTTTTCCGTCATGTTTGAAGAATATTTCCTATTTCTAACCGTGTAGGAATCCCAAGTTCTCCCATTAAACATTCATAACTTAGGTGCTTTTTCACTTCTATGTTAAAAATGTTTCGTTCGTGGTCAAGCTCCAAATCTTCCTTTCTTCTTTTATTTAGTCTTACATTCCTCATTTCTTAGTTTTATATAAGCCGTCCCATTGACCTTCAGTTTGTAACTTGGGATTATAATAATGTTCAAAATGACAAATTGGGAGGAGTATTGTCATCTTTAATGCCAGCATGCGAAGAATAATGTATGTTTGGTGTCCACCGTGTTGGCAAATAGTGATTTTATCTGGATTAAACGTCTCATTGTATAAGTATATTAATGAAGCGCTAGGATAGCATATACTGTAGATAGTCTGATAACAACGGTTTGTCATTATTTTTATGTTTACCTACAACCAAGGGCCCCCAGACTAGACATTAAACATCATTGTTGTGTTGTTTGGTAATAATTCAATTTGAGAAATATATCATGAGAATTTTCATTCCCGGGTGTCAATATTTTCCCAATGACACTCACATTTTGTGTGTATATTCTGTGTATCTTTAGAGAAAGTGTTTGATTCGGTGTGTAAGGGAATCAAAATTTTGAATTGCCTTTGGATGAATATCATAATGTGTTTGGAAGAGATTGAAGAAGAACAAAAAGTAGACTAAAGCTTTTTTTTCTGAGGAATCAAAGTGATGTAGATGAAGAGAGGTTGAGTTTCCCACTATTTAGGATGTAAGGTTGCTAGCACCGCATCCTCCCTCATGGATAGAACCATTTAGTTAATGAACAGACACAGATTTTCTTAACTTCACTGATTGAACTACCAGGGATATAAAAAAAAAAGTGTTAACATACATTATTTTTCATATCTTTGAAGTTGTGGCTCTAAGGAATGATAATCTCTCGGTTCTTTTCAAATTTTTTTATAAGATGATGTATCCAAGCTCTTGTCTTTCTCTGCCTTGACTACAGTCCTTCAGTTTTGACTAACATTGTGGAATATAATAATTCATTGCTAAGGTAAAAGGGGACAAAATGTCTTCTGGTTTCTCTTTTGTAAATCCAGGTCATATTATTATTACTAGGTAAGCTACAACCCTACTTAAAAAAACAAAATTCTGCAACGAGGAAAGAAGCCCAGTGCGAAAGTAAATAGACTCCACAAATAAACTATAAACTAGAAATAATAGGACATTGTTAAATATGTTAAGATCAGTAACGTTATATACGTAAGGCATATTTAAATTATGAATCGATACTTGTCAGCCTGTTCAACAGTAAAGCATTTGAAGATTTTTTTTAACTACTGAAGTTCACCGATTCAACCACCAGAATAAGAGAATCATTCCACAATCTAGTCACAGCTTGAACAACCCTATTAGAATACTATGTAGTGCTGTGCCTTATGATGGCAAAGACAAGGCTGTTAGAATTAACTGCGTACCTAATACGTACTGGATGGTACAGTGTAGGGAAATCTGGATGCAAAGGATTGCCAGACTGGGCCACAGATTAATATCCAGCTTAGAGATAAAGAATTTGATAGACAAGTTTTGTCCAGCAAATTAGGATGAGAGTCAGCAGCTGAAGACCAGACAGGAGAACAATATTCGAAACATTGATAAAATGAAAAAAAAAAAAATAAAACATTTTCTCAGGATAGATTGATAAAAAATCATTGGAGACTTTCTCAACATGCCAATTTGCGCTCAATTTAAGAAGAAACGAACTTAATGTGTGTCTTAAAAGTAAATTTGCAATCAAGCATCACACCTATAATGTTAAATAGTTTTACATATTAATGAGAGATTCTCAATGAAAAAAATCAGAATGTTGAGGAGCCACTGTCCTCTAGTAACTTATTATCAGCTTGCTATCATATTTTGAGTTTGGTAAGGTTCTACTTCATTTTTCATAATTTGTTCCATGCACTAATTTTAGTTAGATCTCTATTGAGATACAATAGATATTACATACTAATTTATTGCCCAACTACTCATATATGTTCGAGTTTGAAAGCAAGTGCGTATGTTTTTATGTGTGTAAATGCATGCTTAAATACATTTACTTATAAAAAGGAAAATAGTAGAAATGAAGAGAACCGGATGACATTACTCACTACAACTATAGGACCAATGTTCCAAAGATAAAATTTTTTGCCGATGATAAAGATGCCTTGTGCTTTCTGTCTGTTGCAGATAGAACTTTAATTCTGTAAAAAAAATATTAAAGACTTCAAATGGAAGGAATAGTGAATGCGAAGATCTAGACAGGATTAATTGTAAATTTAGACAGGAATAGCCATAAAATACTTACTTTAGTTCAATGTTCTGAGAGATAGATATGAGCCGGTGTTATTTTGAGTAATCGCGATAGCAAGGGAATCTTGTTTCTAGCTTTCTTTAAGAAGAGAGGCAGTCGAGCTTTCTTGACTCACGAGTTCAATCTCTGATTTTGAGAAAATTATAATTTTTGTCTGTTGTAATCAATAATAGACGCAATATAAACACAATATTAACGCTTAAAGCTGCTGCCCATTTTTCTTCTTTTTGTCATTAAATGTAGAAAAACGTTTAATGACAGGTCTGAAAATGCATTGGGTCCATCAAGCGTTTCGAAAAAATTGAGAGAAGCCCAATATGGCGTTATTTTGAAGTTCGCTTGTTCGTTCTCCTTTAAAACGACAGACTTTAGCCTCTCTCTCTCTCTCTCTCTCTCTCTCTCTCTCTCTCTCTCTCTCTCTCTCTCTCTCTCTCGGCGATAATTTTACAACTATCAAAAGGAAAGAAAACAAAATGTAAATTGAAATAGTCATGAGTTTTATAGTGTTTGAATTACTATAAAAAAAAGAACCATAACAAAACAAAATGCAACATGTCACAAGTAAGGTTTTGTTTTGATCATAGTATTGGTTGTTTGGTATTTCAGAGGATTCCTGTTAATTTTGAAACACACACACACACACATACACAAAGAAAAAAGGAATTATTTTTCCATTCCTATGTTTTTAAATTTCCCAGCTGTACATATTTTTTTTCACAATTAGGCTTTTGGCTAGACAGCAGATTTCCGGTGGTTTTTATCAACGTTTCCATATCATCCGAGACCCAAGCATCCTCTCTGTAGAGAGGTGATCATTCTATTGCTGATTAAAAGCACATACTGTCTATCTGGAAACAATTATATGCCAAGTTTGAGAGTAAAGGGAAAGACTAAGTAAAAGTTTGCTAGAGAATTGAAATTACAGAGATGCAATGTGATGAGTTTTGAGGATATGTGGTATGGAAGATCATTTATTAGAATCATCGGGAAAGTCTACAATAGAAGCGAAGCGTTTAATAAGAACTGTAGGTAGGAGAGCGACTGGTTTGATGTATAAATGTGTTTTAGACCAGAATGTATTATGTCTTTTGTGGCCTCTAGTATGTTTATGGAGTGGTACGAGAAATCAGGGAAAAGACAGCAGATGTAAAATTATGGATAAGGGGAAGGTATGGCATAAGTGGTGATTGCAGATACCTTATTAACTGAAGAGTTACAATCTTAGTAGTATCTTGTTGGATAGACAGGTAACCATTTCATGAAGAATGTGGAAAACTACTATTGGATAATTTGTATCGGTATCCGTTTAGTGAGATCGGTGTTACAGTATGGACATGAGTCGTGGTATAACAATGAAACGATATCCAACCGATTTTGTAGATTTTAGAACAAAGCCCTCAGAAGAATATAGGGAGTTAAATGGCAGGACAGAATTAAAAATAAACTATGAGAGAGATTACTCGAGTGGCATATGTGAATGAGATCATAGTGAAGGGCAGATGGAGATGGTTTTGGCATACTCTTCGCACTCCCCAAGAAAGAGATTAGTTCACACTATCAACTGGGCGCCGCAAGGCACTAGAAGAGTCGGAAGACACAGGCCTACATAGCTGAGGACTATGAAGCGGGAAGTAGGAGATGATGAATGGAGAAGTATTGATTTAAAAAATCAAGATAGAAACGACTGGCGAAATCTAACCGAGGCCCTTTGCGTCAATAGGCGTAGGAGGAGATGATGATGGTGATTTGGAAACAGAAAACGATAAGAAATATATATATATGTATATATATATATATATATATATATATATATATATATATATATATATATATATATATATATAGACACATACAAACACTAGCGTACGCGAGCCATCAAAATGACGGATAGATATTGAGATAGCGATGCACGCACTCATCCTCTCTCACCAGGGTATGACTACTCTCTCGCCTTTACCCGAGGGACGGGGAGAACTAAGCGTGACCGAAAATTATATATATATATATATATATATATATATATATATATATGTGTGTGTGTGTGTGTGTGTGTGTGTGTTTGTGTAAGGTAAGTAAAATGAAACGAAACTTGGAAACACTTATTTTTATCAGTGTACAGATTTAGGCAACCTTCTCTTGCTACTGACCCTTACAAAAGTATGCGTAATGAAGGAGTGATGGTCTGATCTTCGGCCCGGTGTGCAACTTCCGTAACGTCTTTGAATTCAACTATGAGCATAAGTATTCCATAGAAATATTTATGGATGGTTCAGTTGCATAATATAACTAATTTTCATTAAATAGTATTGAGTAATATTGTAAATGTAATTAAAACAAATAAAAAATCTCTTATTACATAGGTAATTTAAATTTGTACAGAGGTGTGCTTCGAAGCCATTCGGTTAGGCTTGACTTATGAAAAATAGCTCATTACTGAAAGATATTTTTCCAGCAAATTAAATGGTGTATGTTTTATAAAAGTAATTTCAAGGTCTCAGATTAGTGTTAAGGCTCGTTGTTATTCAGTATCAAGGTGTGATGTATTCTCTTAGTGCTTCATCGTTCTTCTCTAATCAAACGAGAGGCTCTCTAATCCTTGGTCATGGCTATATTGAGAATAGTACCCTTTTACCAAATTACTTTATATTCTACTCATAAATATAGATTATTACTAGAATGAATCGGTAAAAATCGAGAATTGATGTTCAAGTTATATACGTCAAGTTTGTCCCTTTTGGATTTTATCGTGTAATATTTTATCATTTTTAATGAAGTGTGTGTAGGCTAATATCCAAATTCATGCGTTCATATCTTAAAGAAAACATCATTTTACTTGTATAAACTCTCTCTCTCTCTCTCTCTCTCTCTCTCTCTCTCTCTCTCTCTCTCTCTCTCTCTCTCTCTCTCTCTCTCTCTCTCTCTCACCTTCAATATTCTCCATTTTATTAAAAGAAAAAGAAATATTCGGGTGAAAAGGTAGGGCACGTTTAAGTGACCTTTATATATTTTAAGTACCAAATTTTATGTTGATTTTGACGTTGTTTATCTTTTTAATGGTTATTAACGCTCATTTTCTCCACGACTCGGTCAGGTGAACTTTATAAATTGACTTATAAGTTGCCCATTATATAGGATCTTTCATCTGCCTGATGACTTCTTATGGTTATTGTAATGAGGGGATTATGAATTTTATTATACAGCGAACCTTTTTTTAGCTAATTTATATTGTTATGGGCTATCATTGATCATCAATAAACTTATTTATTTTCTTATTTGGGTGATCATAGAGTGTTGTAGTTCTCCTTTGTTTTCATTAGATCTAGACCATATAAAATGATGACATTGTTATAATACTTGTCGATTGAGTCAGATTGCGGAACTTTTGTGATATTTCTTTGTTCACAACATTTATGTATCGTATTTTGATGGAATACCATTAAGGGTTATTATTAGTCTTTGTACTTCAATTATTGTTGTTTGATCATAATCGTTAACACCATGCAATTACTGTTTAATTTTTTAAATTAATTTATTAAGAATATATATGCATTATTGAAAAGGCATACGTTATTCCATCGTGTAACTATGCTTACAACTGGAGACCAGGAGCCATTCCTCATGTAGGCTACGTTTCAGTGTTTAAGGCTTACTGTTTGGAGAAGAAAAAATGCAAGGAATTGTTGATGAGCACAATGCAATTCCAAAATTATTTCAAAAGGTTCCGTAGTTTTTTTATCCAGCTTAACAAAATATTCTCGACATTTCATGTTCTCAGTTTTTTGGTGGATTTCAAATTGTTGATAGGATGTCAGAGAAGAGGATATTATAGAGTTTTGATGTTAGAAGAAATTCCTAAATAAAAAAAAAAAATCGACTTTTAATCCTGTGTATTATAATATGAGTTTAAGGACCAGTAGTAGTGGAAATGATCCTTAGAGACAGAAAGTTTGAAAGGATATTAGGTGGTTAAAGCCAAACTAATTCCTCATGAGATTTAACATTGTAATATTAAGTGCTCTAAGGTAGTTAAAGGCTTTTTGATGAAATGAACAGAATTCATTTTACGATGAAAAGATGAAAAGGACTAGAAGGAATTGTTATTTGTTATTGTTTCTGTTAACTAAAGGGGGCCTTAAGCCAACACCGGATATTGTTCTTATTATTACAGCCAGTTAAATTTTGCTGGTGTTACGGTCAATTAAAAACTGAAACATGGGTAAGAAAAGTTATATTAATTTTTACCTAATTGGAAAAGAAATGTAGTTAGCCACCTATAATTAGTCAATCATTAAATTCGTACTTTCTTAACAAAATGCAATCTTAACATTATGACCAGTACACTACGACTAGATTACATAAAATAATACTTGGCATTCGGTTATTACTAAAGATGTTCAATTTTATACAGGAGATCGCAGCATGTACATTTTATGAGCATTGCTAGAGCAAATATATGCATGATCCCCACCAAGACCAAATTCTAATTATTCCAACATATGAAATATTAAAAATTCCATTATGGTTCTTGCCAATGTATAGAACTCTGATAATCCTCAACCGATAAGTAGTTAAGAAATACGAATGACCCCAGTGACATCGTTTTTAGTTAATGTCAAAGTCAAAGTTATAATGAATAATCATAATATCTCAAAGAGATTTCTTTACTTGTGTATGCATCGCGAAAATGCATACGTTATCTTTCACTCTTGTAGGGTTATAGCTTATGTTAAAGTTGGCAGAAATTTTATGGAATTAGTGAAAGTAATTACATGACTATAATGTTAATGATAAAAGAAGAAAGAAAAAATCTGATTTAGAGAACAGCAATGTAAAGAAAGATTATATGCTAATTTTCATGTGAAGGAGAGGTATTATTGAAAAAAAATCCAATTCATAGGTATAATTTTGAAATGGTGTAAATAATAATGTTTTTGCTTATACGATATTTGATAATGAAACAATTTTTCATGTACTGTTCTACTACAATTGGTCATTTATTATTTGGTAATTTTTAGTTTGCATCTCTCTCTCTCTCTCTCTCTCTCTCTCTCTCTCTCTCTCTCTCTCATGTAGATGGAATTCTCTTTTTAGATAGGGGTTGAAATTTACTGATAATTGGTGACAGCGCAGAGATGACAAGTCCAATCCTGTACACAGGAAACCTTCTATTGTTTTGTTCTTATGATCTACAAATTTTGGCTTGTTCCTTTAAAATAAATTACCTGTTATAGACATTTTACCAGCTTTTACTTTGGTGCCCTACGGAAGAAATGAGGGTAACCAAGTTTCCTTTCGATTTTCTAAGTCTGTCAGTCCTTATACAGTTCACATTAGCTTTGTCATCACAGTGCTCGTACATATTTTAAAGGTTTAATGATCGTTCATGAATGGCAGGGGCCAGGGA
>NC_090755.1:28054428-28056928 GCF_036898095.1 Palaemon carinicauda | reverse complement strand
GGGACTTGAAAGTTTGGTGGCATGGAGTAAATTTTTCCAGAACGTGATGTAGGCATTGTACACTGTCTGAGGAGTTTGCAGACGGAAAGAAAATTCAGCAGGGACAACCAACGGGTCGCCATATACCGTTTAAGCTGTTGAGACATCCAGGGCATCATTAAGAGTGGTCCTTAGTCCAAGGAGGACCCTGGGAAGCTGGGTAAACCAGTTGGAGCCCTAGCAGCAGGAAATCAAAGCTATTTTGAGGGTGCGATGAAAACATTCAACCATTCTGTTGGCAGCAAGGTTGTAGGCGGTTTTCTAATGTAGGGTGATTCCCAGGAGCTTCACTAATGCATGTCCACAATTGGGACATAAAAGTGGTACCCCAGTCAGAAGTAACATACTCAGGGATACCAATTTCGCAATCCATCCTGAGAGTAAGGCAAATGTACATAGGGCAGACGTTGCAGTTTCCATTGGAATGGCCTCAGGCCAACGAAAAGAGCGGTCGATGACGGTAAACAGGTAACGATATTCTTGTGATATGGGTAGGGGACCTACAACATTGACGTGAATGTGGGCAAAGTACCACTTAGGTTGGGTGGACGCAATCCTCAGCATCCTTAGTAATGTTATGCCTGATGAACTTGTCTTCAGTAGCTGTACAGTAGAATGGTGCGAGTGATGTGAAAGGCCATGAATAAAATCAATCACCTGTCGGTGCATGGGAGAAGGTATCTACAGTCTAGGTCTACCAATACTGAATTCAAAGAGGAGGGAGGCGTAGGAGTCGTCGAGAGGGACGTCCTCCCAACATAGGGATGTGTAGGATGTCCTTCATGCCTTGTACTCTGGATCTTTTCATTTGGCTTCTACCAAGGCATTGTAATCTAAACCCAGGTGAATGGTGGCCAATGTGTTTCTTGACAGGGCATCGGCAACTGGATTAATTTTCCCAGGGACATGCTGAAGGCTATAATTGTATTCAGCCATGGCGGAGAGATGTCAGCATTGACGGGTGGACCAGGTGCGGACTGACGAGTGAAGATATGCACTAGAGGCATGTGTGCCGTGTGAATGATGAAGGGCGTACCTTCCAAGAAGTGGCGAAAGTGACGGACAGCCAAGTGCATCGCCAGCAATTTGCGGTTGAAAGTAAAGTAGCCGGATTCAACCTTAGACAGTTTTCTACTTATGAAGACCAATTGGCGGGAAGAGCCATTAACTCACCTCGAGGACTGGTCCAATAGCGATGTTAATGGCATCGGTGGAGAGAAGAAATATGAAGGGTACACCAATAACATGGGGTCACACATCAGTGATGCAATCCAGGACAAAGGCCTCCAACATTCCTTCCACTCGCTTTTGTTTATGGTCTTTTTATGCCAGTTTATGGTATAAAATTTTTTTTAGTTAATCAATCTATCGTCACCTCTTCCTTCCCCAGCTATCAATCTTGTTGGATCGTAAACAGTCATGAAGTTTGATGCTAGTGCCTAGTGTCAGCATATCTTTTTGCATGCCAAAGGATGAGCGGTTAGAGCTCACCAACTGTCATTTGTCGTCATGTTGTGGCGTACTACGCAAAAATGGCTTCGGGATCGTTGGTGTTATCGTCATCACACTATGAATATCGAAAACCTTATAAAGGACTGTGATACCCTAAACGCAGTGCAAGTGGTGTGTCGGTATACATACTTTGTTTCTTGATGTAAGTCTGACATAATATATATTTTTTTTCTGTTTTAATTTACTTAGCTGTCAAGATTGTAACATTAATTTTTTTTTTATATGTATTTCATAATTTCTAGCCTTGAAAATGAGGTTCTGTCTCAAAACGTTGGATTGGGATAGTAAATTGAATTTGCTGATCAGGAATTTGGCTACCCTATTTCATCACCCTTATTATTGTTATCATTATTATTATTATTATTATTATTATTATTATTATTGTTGTTGTTGTTGTTGATGGTAATAACTTCATAACATCTTTTTCTTTTATTATTTCAGGTATGTTTTTGATAATACCACAATCGTGTCCGTCTAGAGATTATACTGCAGTGAATTTTGCCCTTTAGAAGTGAAGTTAACACACGATACCCGACAAAGGCGAGGAAGGGTTATCAGGTAGGCTTATGTGTTGGCTAAGTTTCTTCAGGCTTAAAATTGCAGGTGTAAAATATTTTATCACCAGGTTAGGAGGCCTTTGGTGTCTTGTTAATATTGCTGTTCTTAAGTCTGAACAACAGTGTTTATACATTAGTGGTTTTAGTATTTTTTCCGAAAGGTAGCGCTGCTTATAATGGCAGTACGAGTATATAACACACTGTACATGGATATTGGAAATACATTTTTTGACAAAAGAAGAGCAATTCAAGGGGGAAGCGTTAAATTACAATGTCATTATTGTAATCTATGCAATTTCATAATAAATATGTTAGACGCTTGATAAGGTGGGGTTCCATATTATTATTATTATTATTATTATTATTATTAGTATTAGTATTAGTATTATTAT
>NC_090755.1:28024428-28049428 GCF_036898095.1 Palaemon carinicauda | reverse complement strand
GGTACCCCTCTGTTTAAGGGTTCATATGATGAATAGGAGTTTCCAATTTGTACACAGTAATTTCTACCAACCAAGTAGTCTTTTAGGTATTCGAAAGCATTTTCTTCAACGCCGATGGACCTTAGATCATTTAGTACCAGTCCATGCACAACGGTATCAAAAGCAGCACTGAGATCGAGCAATATTAAAATACCACATTCATTTTCATCCATCATTTCTAGCATATCATTTACAACACAGCAGATGGCTGTCTCCGTAGAGTATAGTTTTCTCTAAGCGGATTGGTTGTCAGGCAAAGCTTCTATTACTTTTAAGTGGCTGACTAGTTGTTCAAGAATTACATATTCAAGCACTTTTGAGACAAATGATAGATTTGAAATAGGTCTATATGAGCTTAATTCCTGGTGGTCCAGTGCATTTTTTCAGAACTGATGTGACTATAGCCATTTTCTCAGATTTAGGAAACTTACATTAATCAATGCTTGCATTTGCTATTCTCATTATTACTTCGGCTAGACTAGAAAAGTCTCTCTCCAATTACTTCAGATATTGGCATAGGATCGATCGCGCAGTTTGTTTTCTTTGCTCTCTTGATAATTCTGGTGATGTCATCTTGTGTTGTGTTGTTAAATCGTATTAATCTGATGTTGAGTATTTACAAATGACCTGGTTATGTTTTCAATTTTGTTTTTAAAGAACACTAGAAAATTATTTGCTAGTTCCTGGTCACTGTATCCATCAGGTAGCTTCTTTTCTTTTATATTTCCCATTATACCATTCAGGAGACGATATAACTTATTTATGTCTGTTGCTGCTTTGAGGATCTTTCTCTTATAGTATTCACTTTTTTTCCTTCTTAGTAGGTAGTTATATTGACACGCAGCAGTTTTGTACTCTACCCAAGTACTATCAGTTTTTAACCTATTCCACTTTCTTTCTTTACATCTTTTTTCCCTCTTTTTTACAAAAGTATCTCCATCAAACCAAGGAGATTGGTCTTTTACGGTTATAGTCTTTTCCATCGGTGGGCACATGGTATCATATTCACTTTTACTCACTATATTATAAGAGTTCTTAAAACAGTTAGCACACTTAGCCCCTAACAGACGTTGGTCATCATGATCACAGGGAATGTTGATAGCATCATTTATTTTCTTTGTAACTTCTTCAATATATACGGTAGGAGAAAAATTTGATTTATGTCTAGAGTTTATTTTCTTTACTAATGCATGTTTCTGTAGAGGTACACTAAACGTAATAAGTTTGTGTACTGGGGAGATAGTACATTTCTCTTCGACTTTTATATCAGATACAATATTATTCATGTCATCACTTAGAACTAAGTCTAGCGTATGCCCAGTAATAGTAGTTGTGCAGTCGACATTATTTACTAGTCGATATGATTCTAGTAACTCGCTAAATGCCAAAGCGTCAGGATTTGACGCGTCCTCCATCCAAAAATTGAAGTCTCCACAGATAAATAATTCGATTTTCTCCATGATAATCATGTCAATGAGAGCACCGAATTCTTCAAAAAAGGTACTAGTGTTTGTTCTAGGAGATTTGTAGATTGTCACAAAGGATATTCTTCTATTTTTTGGCGTAAATTCTATTTCTATATATTCAAAGCTTGTTACACTAATTCTTTTCAACGTTTTGAGATTTGAGTAACTTTTATGAATAATGAGTCCAACACCCCCACCAGACCTACCTTCTCTCGGTATGTGAAAGAAGGCATGTGTGGGGGACATCATTTCAGTGATCTTTGCCTTGTCCAAGTTGTTTAGCCATGTTTCAGATAGTACTAGTATATCTAAATATTTCTCGTTTATCAATTCTCGAATTTGAACAGTCTTATTACCTACAGATTGCATATTTACATAACCACAGTTTATGAAATCTCTAGTAGCCATGATCAGTATTTTCCGCTAGTCTTTTCAATTCCAAGTCAAAAGCATTGCTGTCTCTAGAGTTTACTGTATGGTCACTTGGTCTGTTTAACTTTGTGCAGTTTATACACTTTGACACTTCCGAATTACACTCCCTGGTGGAGTGTCTCCCTGAACATTTCCTGCAGACTTTATCTTCATTCTTAGACTGGCAATCTTTTTCAAAATGACCATACCTCTGACAGTGGTAGCAGGTGATCACGTGGTACCTATCACGTATGTTATAGATACCCCATCGTAACTAAACTTTGTCCCCATTATCATGAATAGCCCTCCGAACTTCAGGATCACATTTCAGCACATGGTGGGTGGTCCCGCCCGAGGTATTTTTCTTCAGGACTACACTTATCTTATCTTCTATATTTTGGATTTGGTCCAGGCAGCGATTTCTTTGAATCAAAGCATTTACTACATCATCTTCATCATTGCACACATTGCATATCATTATTTTGGGTTTTAGTTTTCCGATTTTTCTCGTTTCAGTGTCAACCACCAATGTCTGAATTTTGTTTGCCGCATCTTCTCTAATCATATTGTTTGCAAAGTTTACAACAACATTTCCATTTGTAGTTGACCTCGTGTTAAGTGTAGGAATGTCTTTAAGTGCTTGTTCAACCTCACGTTTTCTTTCAATAATTTTGGTTGTTTTATTAGTTGATTTAATTATCAACATATTTTTTTCCTTAACTTTGTCAGCAAATTTTCTCCGGTTTTGGGTCTACCAGTGTTTAAAGTGTTGCTTTTATTGATTCCATATTCATAGCAAGAATGTTAACTTTCTCAGTGAGGTCTGTGATCTGGGTTGAATTTGCTGCGTCTGCGCTAAGGTTCGCAAGTTTGTTTTTCAAGTCATCTATTTTCACATCTTGTTCGTTCAGGGCCAGATTACTCATGTTTACATCTTCCTTTAATGCTGATATTACTAAATTGTTTTGTCTGGCATGCAGTGAAGGCATAACCAGTCTAGGTTATTCCGGTCAATCTCAATGATGGTTGTCACTATATGCACACATCTCTTATGGTATAGTCTTTTGCATTCACTTACTATTCATTTTTTTCCGATCTCCATCCGTTTCATTACATTTGAAGCAGATATAGTTAGGAGCAGACATGGTGTACTGTTTCTTAGCACTTAGGTTTCTCCATAAGACTAACTAATATCTTTTCAATGATATTCTAAGCGAGAAACACAAAGCTAAAACGTGACTCAGGGCATCAATAGCAGAGCTCAACACAACACGTCCACACTCTACCACTGTCACTGTCATTAGATCATATTGTACATCTTTCTTCGAACAGTGAATTGTGTATCTGGTAGTTTGTTAGATTTGGATCACACTGTTTTGCTACCTGTTTTAAGCATCTGGTGAATATGTAGTCGACATAGAGTAATTTGTAAGTTTAACAGGGTAGGACGAAAGTATGAAATTTATAATTGGTGGAATGAAGAGATGAAAGATTTAGTGAAGTAAAAAAAAAGAATGCATAATTCGCAGATGCCTGATAGAAGAGAAGATGAGGTTTGAACGTATAAGAGGATGGATTTGATAGTGATGAATAGTGATAAACAAACAGAGAACCATTAACAAAAATAGAGGAAAATTAAAAACAGTAGCAGGATGTATCTAAAAGATTGGTAGGATACATGAATTTTTTGAGGAACGCATTGTCTATGTTTGCTTAGTATATGTCAAAGAAAAATTAAGGGAGTGCGATGATATATATATATATATATATATATATATATATATATAGATACATATATATATATATATATATATATATATATATATATATATATATATAGATACATATATATATATATATATATATATATATATATATATATCATCATCATCATCATCATCTCCTACGCCTATTGACGCAAAGGGCCTCAGTTAGATTTCGCCAGTGGCTCTATCTTGAGATTTTAATTCAATACTTCTCCATTCATCATCTCCTACTTCGCGCTTCATAGTCCTCAGCCATGTAGGCCTGGGTCTTCCAACTTTTCTGGGGCCTTGTGGAGCCCAGCTGAACGTTTGGCGAACTAATCTCTAGGGGGCTGCGAAGAGCATGCCTAAACCATCTCCATTTACCCCTCATCATGCTCTCATCTACATTTAGTACTCGAGTAATCTCTTATATTTTAATTTTTAATCCTGTCCCGCCATTTGACTCCCAATATCCTCCTGAAGGCTTTGTTTTCCAATCTACTAAATCTATTGGAGATTGTTTCATTGTCATACCATGACTCACGTCCATAGAGCAACACCGATCTCACTAAACTGATATATAGGTCTGATTTTTATATGTAATTGCAGGCCATTTGATTTCCAAATTTTACTTAACCTAGCCATTGACTGATTTGCTTTTTTCAAGCTTTCACTAAACTGCAATTCTAAAGACCCTATATTGGAGATCATTGTTCCTAGATACTTGAATGATTCTACCTCTTTAATCCTTTCTCCTTCCATTTATATTTTATCTTGCATTGCCTACTCCATTATCATCATCTCTGTCTTGCTTCTATTTATCTTCAGCCCAACTTCGTGTATTATTTCATGCATTCTAGTAAGCAAGCACCTTTTCCACCATCTCCAACTGTTCTTCTCATTACAAAATCTGAGGAGGATAAACAGCATGGGTGAGAACACATTCTCTTGGAGTACTCCGTTGTTCACTTGAAATTCATTTGATAAGATTCCATTAACATTACCTATGCACATGCTATGCTTATGAACAGACTTAATCAAATTTACATATTTAAGAGGAATTCCATAATAACACAGGACTCTCCAGAAAATATTTCGGTGCACGCTATCAGAGGCTTTTTCATAGTCTACAAAATCCATCAAAAGTGGATTTCTATATTCTACACATTGCTGTACAACATGTCTCAAAATTAAAATTTGGTTAGTGCAACTTCTATCTTTTCTTAATCCTGCTTGTTCATCTCTGCTTTTTGTCAATCTTTCTCTCCAGTCTCTTTAGAATAAGCGTTCTATATATTTTCATAATTGGTGTAAGTGTGATGCCCCTGTAATTATTGCAATCAGTCGGGTCTCTTTTTTTTCCATTTTTCACGAACACTCTTAACTCCCATTCTTCAAGTTTTGCCTCTTCATGCCACATTCTACAAAACAATCTTGTAAGTAGTCTGGGAGTCGCATCATTTTCATCCAGTATCATCTCAGCAGTTATTCCATCGTATCCAGGGGCTTCCATCTCTTAAGTGTTTTGAGTATAGCTTCGACTTCAGACACACTGAATTCATCCATGGGCACATCAAGGTCTCCATCAGTTTCAGGTATGTCAATCAAAATATTCCCTTCATATCTCCTATTCATGACCTCACTATAGTGTTTCATCCAACGTTGTCTTTCTTCACCTTCTGTTGTTATTATAGATCCATCTCTCTTTTTGGAGAGTATATGCTTCTTCTTTGCCCCAATCAAGATTTCATTAATAATTATATGAGCAATTCTTACACAATTGCCACTTCTTGAATTCATAGCTTTGTCAGTTTCATCTGCTTTACTGTCTAAATATTCTTTCCAATCATTCCTGGCTTTCCTTTCGACCTCACTACCAATACTGGGATACTTAGCATGCTCTACCTTGTAATTTTCATTATTTCCTCGAAAACTTTCAACAATCAATTTCTGTATTTGTCTTCTTTTTATAGTATCCCAAGTATCATTTGATATCTTGCCATTCTTCCTTAATCGTCTGCTTTTCGTCTCTTAGTCTCTAAAACTGCAAATCGATTCGTACATTCAAATGCAAATGTTTCTCTGTGCTCTTCTAAAAGCTTATTTGTATCAAACCTAGGTATTGTATTCTATTTACCTTTCTGTTGGGTGCTTTCAGTTTTAATTTCAGTGTGGTAATGAGGAGCTGGTGATTAATACCAATATCTGCACCTCTCTAGCTTCTTAATTTCTCAGAGTCCTCCTTCTGTCTTTATTAATGGCAATGTGATTTATTTCATTTTTGTAATTGCCACATAGTGAAGTCCATGTATACTTGTGGATGATCTTGTGTTGAAAAAGAGTACCTTCAATGATAAGATTGTTTACTGAACAGAAACTTATGAAATGTGCATCGTTTTCATTTGCAACTTCACCAAGACCCTTGACACCCATCACATTCTCTATCCCTTGATTATTCCTTCCAACATTAGCAATGGAGTCGCCAATCATAATTTTCATATCTCTCTCTTGGATGTCATCTAATACACTCTGCAGTTGTTCATAGTATTCATCTTTCCTTTCTTCAGGGGAATCATTGTTGGGGCATAGCAAACGAAAATACTCATATTATACTGCTTTGATTTGAAATTTGCGAGTAACAGTCTACTATTTGCAGCTTTCCACTCGTTTAATGCCTTTAATACCCCTTCTGTTCCAACTTCATCTGATCTTCCTGAGTAGATATATATATTGCCTTAGTCTAAATTTTCCTTACCAGTCCCCCAACAACGTGTGTCACTTAGGGCCAAGATATCCAAAATCTATTCCATAAATTCCTTCTCCACTTGCTGTAACTTCCAAATCTGATTCAGGGTTCTAACATTCCAATTCCCTATTTACAATTTTGCTTTAGTATATATAAACTGGGAGACTCTTAGCACCTTGCTACGCCCTGGACTGGGGGCCATTCCTTCATATTTATCCATGAATGACTAAATCCACAGAGGATTCATTAGCTAGATACATCAAGGGATAGCCAATTCCTTGTGGTGTGCAGTGCCTATCTAACTAAGGCAAGTAACCCCTGCCGGTCCATACTAATTCTAGTAAGATCAACCGCCAGGCATCAGGAGTAAAAACAGAAGAGACATCTTGTGTATCATCGTAAACTCAATCCGTCACCCTGCTGCCAGTGACTTCATCGAGATGAGAGGGGGGGGGGTGTTTCCTCCCCACTCAAAGCTCTCATTACTCCACCAAGTTGCTCATACGAGTATAACCGTTGGCAAACATTGATTGATACGCACACACTCTCACACACACACACCCACACACACACACCCACACACACACACACACACACACACATATATATATATATATATATATATAACGGATTTTAAGCGAAGCGAAAAATCTATTTTTGGGTGAGATGGCCATGTCGTCCTGATGGAAGTTCCTATTGGGTAGCTTCCTAGGGTATATTACAACTACGGCGATATTCCCAGAGAATTTACCTTAAGGTACCAGAATTCTAACTCCTGGAGCGAATATCCCTCGTGAAAGGGATATCGCGACATATCAGAGGACGTATTCTTGACACGCCACATGGCAATCTGCACCCCGAACAGAGATTACGTATCGCAGGGGTCAATTGGCAAGAAACGAAATCGGGAAAGAAAAAGGGGGAGCTGCTCCCAAGGCTCCCTATCTCCCGTTTCGTAAGCGTGCCTGGCGCCAATCCTGGCGCCATCTGTATTCCTTGTAGCGTACACGAGGTGCTACAGATACTGTATGTAGGGAGGGGTCCTACAGCCCTTTTTTAGAAAGGGAAGGGCGGGTCCATCAGGACGACATGGCCATCTCACCCAAAAATAGATTTTTCGCTTCGCTCAAAATCCGATTTTTGGGCTCAAGTCATGTCGTCCTGATGGAAGTGTACCAGAGCATTACTGTATCTGTGGATTCTCAAAACGTGCCGTACTCCCCGGAAGTAATTTTTCCCCGGTCGACTAGACCTAGAGACCTAAGATGTTACCGTTATACATCTTTTCAGCTAACTATAAACCATGTTAGAGCTTCCTGCCCCCTACAGGGAAGAGTCCTACTGGGCTCTGGAAAAGTCTCGAAGAGTACATATACCTATGTATGAATACCAGGCAAGCTAATATAGTGGTCTCACCCTATATTAAGTAAAGCATAGTTTGTAAAGAACCACTGCGTCAATATGAAATATCGACCAGTTATCCGCACAATACTTGTATTGGACAAAGGTTTATATCCGCATAGGAAGAAACTAGAAAACCGTCCTCGTCCCCTTATGGGACGGAGTCCTCCCGTTAAGGGAATCATAAACCAATGCAACATAGCTTGCATAAAGGAACAATTCTATTAGAATTATCCCAGATAAGGTACATAGAATGAATGCTCAATTATACCAATAAATTGACACAGGTGAAAGAGACGCAAGGTTCTCAAGAACAAGTTTATTGACAGACAATAAATAGACAGGTTAACAACAATTATATATATATATATATATATATATATATATATATATATATATATATATATATATATATATATAAGAAGAGGATAACCCAAAACTTTAAGCATAAGTATGATAGTAAACAGAACTTGTTTATCTGAAAGAAAAAACATTAAATGCCACTTTTTAAGATACCGAGGTATCAAAGTCATAAAAGTCTGTATTACAAATCAGTCACATTAGCGTTAGAAACGCTCGGCACACGTCTGCACTTATGCTAGGTTCACCTTTGGAAATGGAACAGTCTACATGGGCAACTCAGTGCCCCCATTTAGTTTGTAGTACAGTATGTAACTACACACTCACCCTGGAATTAATCGTCCCAATTAAAACCACTGTTCCTCGCAGAGTTAAACAGTAGGGTTAATGACGCGATCCACTGCTACCACAGATCTCTTTAGTTCCTCTACTTGCTTCGCATAGTGGCGAAAGAACACTCTGGAAGACTTCCAGCCAGTGTATGAACGGAGATGTTCAAAATCCATACAATTAAAGAAATTTAAGGATGAGGCAACTTTCCTCGGATCGTGACCTGCGGGTGTACTGTCAGGATCCGCTCTGCTACTAAAATATGTGATTTTCGCTCTGAGTTGATTCAGAGATAAATTTGAGCCTGATGTTTCTCCCCTGAATAGTTGACCACCCCTGAAGTCTGAAGTTCTATAAAGATAGACCTTTAGGCATTCTACTGGACATAGAGATGCATCTTCTTTCAGAGGGCAGATTCTCCAGGGACCCCACCTGTTGGTGGGTAACTCATTCTTGGCGAGAAATGTAGGATCCGGAAAAAAAGGTTCAGTTCTCCCCCATCCAGGAACTGAACACGACCTGCCTCTCTCTCGAGGGCTACGATCTCACTAACCCTTACCCCGGACGCGAGTGCAAATAGGAAAATAACTTTTTTGTGTCAAATCCTTTAACGCACACTCTTCATTGCTCAACAGAGAAGCGAAATGAAGAACTTTGTCTAAAGACCATGAAATGGGCTTTGGAGGTGCTGAAGGTCTGAGCCTAGCGCAGGCTTTCTGAACTTTATTAAAGGTCTCGTTACCTAGGTCGACCTGGAAGGCATATAGAATGGGTCTTGTCAAAGCAGACTTACACGCTGAAATCGTGTTAGCTGCCAACCCTTGACCATGGAGGTGGATGAAGAAAGATAAGCAGAAGTCTGTCAAGATCTCCTGCGGATTCTTCGCCTTGACAAAGGCCACCCATTTTCTCCAAGATGACTCATATTGCCTTCTAGTAGATTTGCACTTATATTCCTCTAGGAAGTCTATGCTGGCTTTTGAAATCCCGAAATGCTTTCTCACCGCTAGGGAGAGAAAATCATGAGCTGCAGGGTCCGGGTTTTCTGTACTGAAGCGCAGACAGTCGACTTCTGGACTCGCTGGGTCAGAACTGGATGTGGTAGCGGTACAAACTTCAGCTGTAGTTCCAATGCCAGGGGGAACCACACGCTGTTCGGCCACTTGTGGGCCACTATTGCCGCTACCCCCTTGAAGGATCTCAGTTTGTTGAGGACCCTGAACAGAAGGTTGTGAGGAGGGAACAGATAAATCCTGGACCATCTGTTCCAGTCGAGGGACATCGCGTCCACTGCTTCCGCTAAGGGGTCCTCGTACGGGGACACGTACAGGGGCAACTTCTTGTTGTCTTTCGTCGCAAAGAGGTCTATCTGCAGTTCTGGGACTTGATTCAGAATGAAGGAGAATGATCCTGCGTCTAAGGACCATTCCGACTCTATCGGTGTGAACCTGGATAGAGCGTCCGCTGTCACATTGCGGACTCCTTGAAGGTGAACTGCCGACAGGTACCACTTCTTCTTTTCCGCCAATCGGAAAAGAGCCAACATCACCTGGTTGAGAGGTGGTGACCTTGATCCTTGTCGATTCAAGCATCTCACAACTACCTCGCTGTCCATCACCAATCTTATGTGGATCGAGTGACGCGGGGAGACTTTCTTTAAGGTAAGGAGCACTGCCATAGCTTCTAGAAAGTTTATGTGAAAGGTCTTGAATAGCTTGGACCAAGTCCCCTGGACTTTTTTCCGAAGGGAGTGACCTCCCCATCCCTCCTTCGAGGCGTCTAAGTGAATCGTCACCGACGGGGGAGGTGGCTGAAGAAGAACCGACTTCTTTAGATGTCTGGCTTGGGACCAAGGCCTGAGAAGAGTACGTAGCCGAAGCGGAACTGGTCTTCCCAGATCTCTTCGCGCGTTTGATGCATAACTTCTCCAAACTCCGGTTGCATCCTTTAGCTGTGCTCTTAGCACTGGGTCTCACCGAAGCAAACTGGAGAGAGCCCAGTACCCTCTCCTGTTCGCGTCTTGATATCCTTTCGGAATCTAGAAGTCTCTTGACAGAACCCGCTATCTCCTTCCTTTTCTTCGCCGGGATGGAGAAACGGTGTGACAAAAGGTCCCAGTGGATTCCCAGCCACTGGAACTTTTGAGATGGAGAAAGTCGAGACTTTTTTCTGTTGATCTTGAAGCCTAGGTACTCTAGGAACTGGATCACTTGACTGGAAGCTTGCAAGCATTCTGTCTCGGATGCTGCCCACACCAACCAGTCGTCCAGGTAGGCTACTACCTGAATTCCTTTTAGGCGTAATTGTTTGAGAGCTACGCTCGCAAGCTTCGTGAAAATCCTTGGGGCTATGTTTAGCCCGAATGGCATGGCTATGAAGGCGTATAGTCTTCGTTGTAGCCTGAACCCTAGGTAGGGGGAGAGTCGACGGCTGATTGGAATGTGCCAATAGGCGTCTGACAAGTCTATAGAGACGGAATATGCCCTCTTGGGCAGTAAGGTCCTTATGTGTTGCAGTGTTAGCATCTTGAATTTGCAATTCACTATGAACTTGTTGAGTGGCGACAAGTCCAGAATGACTCTGAGCTTTTCCGAGTCTTTCTTGGGAACACAAAACAGCCTCCCTTGGAATTTGATGCACTTCACCTTTCGGATCACATTTTTCTCCAACAGTTCTTGAACGTACTCCTCCAGAACGGGGGTGGAGTGTTGGAAAAACCGAAGGCACGGGGGTGGAGTGCTGTACCAGCTCCAGCCCAGTCCATTCTTGAGTAGGCTGTGGGCCCAGGGATCGAAGGTCCATCGATCCCGAAATTTCAGAAGTCTCCCTCCTACCGGTATCATCTCACTTGGACTGCCGTCCTGAGGTCTTGCCTCCCTGACCACGACCACCTCTGAATCCCCTTCCCCTTGAGGGGCGCCTAGACGAGCCTCTGGCTGCTCCTCTAGGCTTTGCTCGAAAGGAAGTAGACTGCCCTTTGAACGTTGGGGTGAATGCCGTGGACTGTGTCGACACAGCCTGGGGTACCCACTGAAAAGTGGTCGGGGTTTGTGCCACCATCTGGGGCACTGGAGGCAATGGCAATTGCAGTTGCTGTTGCTGTCTAAAAGGCTTGGCTGGCCGAGACGGTAGCTTAGTCCTCATAGTCTTCCTCTTTGGTTGAGGACCCTCATCCGGGGAAGACTTTCTTTTGATAGCCAGGCCCCACTTCTGGAGAAGGTTTCTATTCTCCAAGGCGGCCTTATCAACAACTTCTTTGACCAAATCGGTAGGGAAAAGGTCTTTGCCCCAAATGTTGGAGGAGATTTGTTTCCTTGGCTCGTGCCTCACCGTAGCCGAGGTGAACACGAACTCCCTACAAGCTCTCCTCGCCTTGACGAAGCCATAAAGGTCCTTCGTCACTGTGGCCAGATGAGTCTTGGCCACCACCATGAACATTTCATGGACCTTGGGGTCACTTGCCATCGTCTCAAGAGTAGTCTGAAGAGACATTGAGGCAGCCAGTCTTTCTTTTGTCTCGAACTCTCTTCGCAAAAGAAAGTCAGACAGCTTAGGGAGGTCCTCGCCGAACTGACGTCCGGCAATATCAGCCTCCAACTTTCCAACTCAGAACGTAAGATGGACATCCTTCCAGTCTTTGTGGTCCATAGGCAGGGCCAGCGACAAGGGTTTACACTCCTCCAGGGAGGGGCAAGGCTTGCCGGCCTCGACTGCTTTTAGTACAGCCGCAAACCCTTTCTGTAAAAAGGGGAAGGCTCTAGCAGGAGAGGACACAAAGGAAGGGAGCTTCTTGCTCAATGCAGCTACCTTTGAGTTAGAAAAGCCCCTCTCTTTCATCGAGGATGAAAGTAGAGCTTGAGCCTTAGCATGGTCCATCACTATGACCTCCTTCGGCTCTGTCTCCTCCTTTGAAGCTGGTTCCTTCCTCAGCCGGACATAACAGTCCGGATATGATGCCTTGCTGGGCCAGAATTCCACCTCCTCTAGGGGAACTGAGCCCAGCTTATCCGAGATGACGATCTTTCCAGTCGTCATCGGCATGTGCTCAGCATACCTCCATGGGTTAGCATCTGAGCATAAGGGAAGGTCTTTCACATTGAGCCTTTTCTGGGGCCCATGTGATTCTGCAAGGCTCTGCATCCGCAGTTCCATTGCAGCCGCCTTCTCCTGATTCTCCTTCTGCATTTGTTGGATCATTCCAACAATAGAAGAGAGGGCCTGTCCCAGCTCTACTGGGAGACCGGCCGATGTTGAGGGAATAGGCTCCGGAATCTGAACCGGAGTAGCCGACACCTCGTCGACCTCTTCCTCTACAACGTCTGGGGCTTGAACTTCATCCTGGGCTTCTGCCAGGAGGTCTTCCTCCAGACGCTCGTCCACGTCAGACATCCTGTCATCTAACTGGATGTCTTGCATCGCGACCTCGACTTCAGCATCCACCTGGATCTGAACTTGGGGGATTTCCTCTTGAGGCTGGGGAATCACTGCATCAGCTGATGCCTTAGGGAAAAGATACGCCCTCATCTTCTCACTTGGAAGATAAGGTCCAGAGGTGTTCTTCTGGAAGCCCCTTACCCAGGTACGAAGCCTCTCCCTTGCTATATCCCTCGATTCCGCCGTCCTAGGGGAATCAAAGGCCTCAGTAATCAGGTTAGTGCACACAGTACATACCTGAAGGTCCCAATACCGGAGATCATCCTTGGAGACAGCGCATGCTGCGTGTCTCCTACAAAACTCATGTCCGCAGAGGTTCTTGCTGCGGACGTTGCAGAAAACACTTTCGCACTTCGGAGGGTCCTCCTGTAAAGAGAAGAAATTTCCATGAGTATCAAGTGAACTATGTATCACTGGATATGCATAGTATAGCATAACAATTCAGAAAGGAAAGACACACTTGTGTTTCCCTCACAACCAATTGTTGCAGCCTTCCAGATAATAAAATCGAATGGTTAATCTCTTCTAGAATAACCAATGCAAAGTTTCCAGAGGAAACAGGTGGAGCTCACACCTAAGCAATGATTTTAAAATCCTGGATAATAGACAAGAAAGAACTCACTTTCTTATCTGTAGGGCAACAGCAAAGGGCTGTGCAAGAAAACACAAAAGTGTTAGAACACACAGTGCTGTACCAAAACCTATACTATAGTTTTCTTCTTACAGTATATGTTATACTGAAGAATACTAGTACAGTATAGGAGGTTATGTGCCGGCCGGCACACACCATAACTAGCTTTAAAGTATACTACTTAACAGCTATAAGGCGGCAGAACGCTGGTTCAAATGCATGTGCCGGCCGGCAGTACAGTAACTGCCGGCCGACAACAGCCAATGTCGGTCGGCAATGACTGCCTACCGACCACTACACAAGGTAGTACCCGGCTGCCGGCCACACTCTTGGCGACCGGCAGACAAGGGCTGACATTAGCCGGCCGGCAAAGGTACAGGACCGATGCCAGCCGGCAGCAAAAGAACCAGAGGACTACAACCGCCCGGCTGCCGGCCTCATAGGCCGGCAGCCGGGTCGGGTACAGCACTAGAAGAAAAACAGAATGGATGCCGGGATAAGAGCGTATACTACCTCCAAGCCCGGCAATCTGAAAGAGTGCATAAGGAAGGGGAGAATCTAATTCAGGCTTCCTGACCAGTGCCGTCTGGCTCTACGGGCAGGCATGGATGAGGGACCAAGAGAGGTCCGGGCAGCACTCAAGGCAGAAGACCCTTGCCGGCCGGCAAGGGACTGAGTCAATTCCACATCCTTACCTATCCTAGGTTCAGATGTAGAATGACGTACAGTACTGTAATGGCTAGGCCATTACGGAGATAGAGGGGGAAGGGACAAAAGAGTGTCCTACCAACCTTGCTTTAGAGAAGGATCACCCGCAGCCAAGAAACTCATCTTAGCCTAAGGGAGATCCAAGGAGGGAGGCCAGCAATAATTGCCAGCTCCCAAAGAACCAAAGCAAGGAAGGTGTTGCTACTCCCAGGGAAAGAAACTTATCCTCCCCCAAGAACAGCAACAAGGACTAGTCTGGTAGATCACAAAAGAAGGAATCATCTCGTACAGAAACCTTCGGTAGTGACCTAAGGAGGCTAAGCCTCCTATGTCTGTGTCAGGCCAGCGAGGGAGACTCTACCCCAAGCCAGACAAACACAGACTCAGACTAAAAACTCTGTTGTTCTGTCCCTCTCTGAAACCAGACTTACTGGAACAGGAAGGTACAGTAACACCCCAGTATAGTTTTATCGAAAATTAATTCAGATAAACCACTTAGGGATAAGCCCAAGGCTTAAACAGAGGGAAAGGGATTGCATACCTTCTCCGAAGAAAAGAAAGCAACCGGGGAGTATGAGAAAGTATACTAAGGCTCCATAAGCAACTTAGCTTAGGCACCAAGAGAATCGATTACCTAAATCACCGAAACTCACTCGTATACTATCTTGGAAATATTCCACATAATCTTAAATGTATAAAAAACAGCCTAAAGCTTCAATAAAATTTTAATACACTTGGAAAAACCAAAATCATGCATGAAGTACTAGGACCAAACGACTAGGCTACAAGGCCTAGCGTAGGCCAGAATTGGCGAATACTTCGCCAAAATAATACTAAGCACGAAAGGAAATCCTAAGTAACGCTAAATAGCTAAAATTTATTAAAGCAAAACAACCGGGAATGTCGCTCTGGCTAACTAAACTTATACCTAGCGAGCGACAGCGTCCATGACGCCTCCGGTAGGCTACGGCTCTTGTAACAAAGATTAAACCTATTAATCACTTAAAAAATTACCAAGAGCCTACATTTATACATAAAAGACATGTTACTCAACTTATCAGAGGCCGATGAAGTTGGAGAAGCCATGAAAAGTAGAATAAATCCAAGATTTGCGAGAAACACAGGAAAAAACACCGAGTTGTTAAGCTACGCAAAAAGGAATACAGATGGCGCCAGGATTGGCGCCAAGCACGCTTACGAAACGGGAGATAGGGAGCCTTGGGAGCGGCTCCCCCTTTTCCTTTCCTGATTTCGTTTCTTGCCAATTGACCCCTGCGATACGTAATCTCTGTTCGGGGTGTAGATTGCCATGTGGCGTGTCAAGAATATGTCCTCTGATATGTCGCGATATCCCTTTCACGAGGGATATTCGCTCGAGGAGTTAGAATTCTGGTACCTTAAGGTAAATTCTCTGGGAATATCGCCGTAGTTGTAATATACCCTAGGAAGCTACCCAATAGGAACTTCCATCAGGACGACATGGCTTGAGCCCAAAAATATATATATGTATGTATGTATGTATGTTTGTGCTTCTTGTGTTTGTGTGTTGTGTGTTTGTGTGTGTTATAGACTCTAAAGTAAAATTGAAAAGACATCGACGGATTTGCAATAGAAATAAATATAAAGACATCTTTTTTACACAGGAGCTTGGGATCTCTTAGCTGTAAGTTTCTTGATGATTCCAGATAACTCGGATTTTACAAAAGATGACAATACAGGGTTAACAGAAAACAAACTGGTCCTGAGGTTTAAATTGTGACAAAAGTCATTAACATGGATTATTGTACTCTTCTCTGACCAGTCAATTTTATGACTTAATCATAGACATTGGACGGCTAAAGCATTATTAACATATCCCTTACAGACGGCCATATTCAGCTATTTTATTATGACAGTAATTCTCTTAGATGTTTGGCCCACATAAAAAAAGTTACATTCAGGATAAGGGATACCATACATCATATTATTATCATTTTCAAAGCTATTCTTAATAAACAACATATTTTGTATTAAAGCACTACCCTTATATCGATTTCTTTTCAAAATATATATGACTTCCAAAGTATTCATGAAATGGCAAACAAACTCTATTATTCATTGCTTTCTTTTTCGCTAACGACACTATAAAATGTTGTCTTAGCTCTCTTCCTACAGTTTTCCAAAACTGATAGCTGACAGATCCCATTCTCCTGAGTAAGTACGATGTCTTTGTATATTTATTCTCATTGTGAGAGTGTAGACGTCCCTAAGATGAAAGTACTAACTTCAATCAAGTGTTTTCATTTTTGGGGGGCTAAAATACACATTTTATTACCATCGTGTGTCAGAATTCGTGGTATGTATGTATGTATATGTATATATATATATATATATATATATATATATATATATATATATATATATATATGTATGTATGTATATATATATGTATACTGTATATGTAATATATATAGATGTATATATATACTGTATATGTAATATATATAGATGTGTATATATATATATATATATACTGTATATATATATATATATATATATATATATATATATATATATATATATATATATATATATATATATGTTACATATACATATATTTATATATGTGTATATACTGTATATAAATATATGTATATATATATATATATATATATATATATATATATATATATATATATATATATATATATATATATATATATATATATATTAAAGCTTCAGAATATTAGCTAGTTAAAACTTATAAGAGATATGGAAAGAATACTGATGGGAATAACTCTAAGAGACAGTAAAAGAGCACCATGGACACTAGAGTAAATTAAAGTAGAGGATGTTATAACACGTAACAGGAATAAATGACCATGGGCAGGACATATAATGAGAATGATAGACAATAGATGGACATAAGAATAACATATTGGGTCCCTAGAGATTGCAAAAGAAGCAGGGGAAGGAAGAGAAGACGATGGATTGACGAACTAAGAAAATTTGCGGGTCTGGACTGGCGTAGAAAGGCCAAAATTGACGCCAGTAGAAGGACATGTCTGAGGCCTTTGTTCTGCAGTGGACTCACAACCATTGATGATATATATACATTATATATATATATATATATATATATATATATACGTATATATATATATATATATATATATATATATATATATACATATATATATATATATATATATATATATATATATATTTTTGGGCTCAAGCCATGTCGTCCTGATGGAAGTTCCTATAGGGTAGCTTCCTAGGGTATATTACAACTACGGCGATATTCCCAGAGAATTTACCTTAAGGTACCAGAATTCTAACTCCTGGAGCGAGTATCCCTCGTGAAAGGGATATCGCGACATATCAGAGGACGTATTCTAGACACGTCACATGGCAATCTACTACCTGAACAGAGATTCGTCTCGTAGGAGGGAGATTGACGAGATACGAATTCGGGAAAGAAAAAGGGGAGCCGCTCCCAAGGCTTCCCTATCCCCCGATTCGTATGCGTGCCTGGCGCCAATCCTGGCGCCATCTGTATTCCTTTTTGCGTAGCTTAACAACTCGGTGTTTTTTCCTGTTTTTCTCGCAAATCTTGGATTTATTCAGCTTTTCATGGCTTCTTCGTCTTCGTTGACCTCGGATAAGTTGAGTATAGTGTCTGTTATGTATAAATGTAGGCTCTTGGTAAAATTTTGAGTGATTAATAGGATTAATCTTTGATACAAGAGCCGTAGCCTACCAGAGGTGTCCTGGACACTGTCACTCGCTAGGTATAAATTAGTTAGTCAGAGTGACATTCCTGGTTGTTTTGCTTAATAAAATTTAGCTATTTAGCTTTACATAGGATTTCCTTTCGTGCTTAGTATTATTTGGCGAAGTTTTCGCCATTCTGGCCTACGCTAGGCCATGTAGCCTAGTCGTTTGGTCCTAGTACTTAATGCATGATTATGGTTTTTCCGAGTGTAATTAAAATTTTATTGAAGCTTTAGGCTATATTTTATACATTTTAGACTGTGTGGAATATTTCCAAGATTGTATACGTGAGAGTTTCGGTGAATTAGGTAATCGATTCTCTTGGTGCCTAGGCTAATTGCTTATGGAGCCTTAGTATACTTTATCATACTCCCCGGTTGCTTTCTTTTCTTCGGAGAAGGTATGCAATCCCTTTCCCTCTGTTTAAGCCTTGGGCTTATCCCTAAGTGGTTTTTTCCGAATTTATTTTCGATAAAACTATACTAGGGTGTTACTGTACCTTCCTGTTCCTGCTGAGTCTGGTTCAAAGAGGGACAGAACAACAGAGTTTTTAGTCTGAGTCCGTGTTGTTTGGCTTGGGGCAGAGTCTCCCTCGCTGACCTAACACTTACAAAGGGAGCTGAGCTCCCTTAGGTCACTGTCGAAGGTTTCTGTAGTTATGATTCCTTCTTGTGTGATCGACCAGACTAAGTCCTGTTGCTGTTCTCGGGGAGGATAAATCTTCCCTTGGGAGTTGCAACGCCTTCCTTGCTTTGGTGCTCTGGAGGCTGGCAGGTATTATACTACTGCGCTGGCCCTTTCCCTTAGATCTCCCTTAGGCTAAGACAGAGTTCTTGGCTGCGGGTGATCTGTCACTAAAGCAAGGTTGGCAGGACCCTCTTGTCCCTTCCCCCTCTATCTCCGTAATGGCCTAGCCATTACTGTACTGTACCTTGCCGGCCGGCAGAGCTGGCCGGCAGGGGTATTACTGTACCATATGTCATTCTACTTCTGGACCTAGTATAGGTTGGGATATGGATTGACTAAGCCCATTGCCGGCCGGCAGAGACGCTGGACGGCAAGGGTCTTATGTTTTCGAGTGCTGCCCGGACCTCTCTTGGTCCCTCATCCATGCCTGCCGGCAGAGCCGGACGGCATTGATCAAGGAAGCCTGAATTAAGTTTCTCCCCTTCCTTATATGCACTCTTTCGGTTGCCGGGCTTGGGGGGTTGTGTACACTCTTATCCCGGCATCCATTCTATTTTCTTCTAGTGCTGTACCTGTCCCGGCAGCCGGCCTATGAGGCCGGCTGCCGGCCTATGAGGCCGGCAGCCGGGCAGGGGTAGTCTTCTGGTTCTTTTGCTGCCGGCTGGCATCGGTCTTGTACCTTTGCCGGCCGGCTTATGTCAGTCCTTGTCTGCCGGTCACCAAGAGTGTGGCCGGCAGCTGGGTACTACCTTGTGTAGTTGCTGGCCGGCAATCATTGCCGGCCAACACTGGCTGTTGCTGGCCGGCAGCTGCTGCCGCCGGCACAGGCATTTGAACCAGAGGGCTGCCGCCCTATAGCTGTTAAGTAGTATACTTTAAAGCTAATTGTGGTGTGTGCCGGCCGGCAAAGGCAGGCCGGCACACATCCTCCTATACTGTACTAGTATTCTTCTGTATAGCATATACAGTAAGAAGAAAACTATAGTAAAAGTTTAGGTACAGCACTGTATCTTCTAACACTATTGTGTTTTCTTACACAGCCCTTTGCTGTTGCCCTCAGACAGGAAGCAGAGTTCTTCCCCGTCTATTATCCAGGATTTTTAAAATCATTGCCTAGGTGTGAGCTCCACCTGTTTCCTCTGGAAACCTTGCATTGGTTACTCTAGTAGAGATAAACCATTTTTGATTTTATTATCCGGAAGGCTGCAACAATGGGTTGTGAGGGATACACAAGTGTGTGTCTTTCATTTATGAATTGTTATGCTATACTATGCATATCCAGTGATACATAGTTCACTTGATACTCATGGAAATTTCTTCTCTTTACAGGAGGACCCTCCGAAGTGCGGAAATGTTTTCTGCAATGTCCGCAGCAAGAACCTCTGCGGACATGAGTGTTTTAGGAGACACGCAGCATGCGCTGTCTCCAAGGATGATCTCCAGTATTGGGACCCTCAGGTATGTACTGTATGCACTAACCTGATTACTGAGGCTTTTGATTCCCCTAGAACGGCGGAATCAAGGGATATAGCTAGGGAAAAGCTTCGTACTTGGGTAAGGGGCTTCAAGAAGAACACCTCTGGCCCTTATCTTCCAAGTGAGAAGATGAGGGCGTATCTTTTTCCCCAGGCATCAGCTGAGGCAGTGATTCCCCAGCCTCAAGAGGAGATCCTTCAAGATCAAGTCCAGGTGGACGAGGAAGTCGCAGATGCGATGCAAGACATCCAGTTGTGTGACAGGATGTCTGACCTGGACGATCGTTTGGAAGAAGACCTCCTGGCAGAAGGTCAGGATCAAGTTCAAACCCCGGATGTCGCAGAGGATGAGGTCGACGAGGTGTCGGCTACTCCGGTTCAGATGCCGGAGCCTATCCCCTCAACATCGGCTGGCCTCCCAGTAGAACTGGGACAGGCCCTCTCTTCGATTGTTGGAATGATCCAACAAATGCAGAAGGAGAATCAGGAGAAGGCGGCTGCAATGGAACTGCGTATGCAGTCCCTGGCAGAATCACATGGGCCCCGGAAAAGGCTCAATGTGAAAGACCTTCCCATATGCTCAGATGCTAACCCATGGAGGTATGCTGAGCACATGCCGATGACGACTGGAAAGATCGTCATTTCGGATAAGCTGGGTTCAGTTCCCCTAGAGGAGGTAGAATTCTGGCCCAGCAAGGCATCATATCCGGACTGCTATGTCCGGCTGAGAAAAGAACCAGCTTCAAGGGAGGAGACAGAGCCGAAGGAGGTCATTGTTATGGACCACGCTAAGGCTCAAGCCCTACTTTCATCCTCGATGAAAGAGAGGGGCTTCTCGAATTCGAAGGTAGCTGCATTGAGCAAGAAGCTCCCTTCGTTTGTGTCCTCTCCTGATAGAGCCTTCCCCTTTTTACAGAAAGGGTTTGCGGCTGTCCTAAAGGCAGTCGAGGCCGGCAAGCCTTGCCCCTCCCTGGAGGAGTGTAAACCCTTGTCGCTGGCTCTACCTATGGACCACAAAGACTGGAAGGATGTCCATCTAACATTCTCAGTGGGAAAGTTGGAGGCTGATATTGCCGGACGGCAATTCGGCGAGGACCTCCCCAAGCTGTCCGAATCTCTTTTACGAAGAGAGTTCGAGACAAAAGAAAGACTGGCTGCCTCAATGTCTCATCAGACTACTCTCGAGACGATGGCAAGTGACCCCAAGGTCCATGAAATGTTCATGGTAGTGGCTAAGTCTCACTTAGCCACAGTGACGAAGGACCTTTATAACTTCGTCAAGGCAAGGAGAGCTTGCAGGGAGTTCGTGTTCACCGGGGCTTCGGTGAGACACGAGCCAAGGAAGTTAATCTCCTCCAACATTTGGGGAAAAGACCTTTTCCCTACCGATGTGGTCAAAGAGGTTGTTGATAAGGCCGCCGTGGAGAATAGAAATCTTCTCCAGAAGTGGGGCCTGGCTATCAAAAGAAAATCTTCCCCGGATGAGGGTCCTCAACCAAAGAGGAAGAATATGAAGACTAGGCTACCATCTCGGCCAGCCAAGCCTTATAGACAGCAACAGCAACTGCAATTGCCTTTGCCTCCAGTGCCCCAGATGGTGGCACAAACCCCGACTGCCTTTCAGTGGGTACCCCAGGCGGTGCCAGGTCAGTCAACCACATTCGCCCCAACGTTCGAAGGACAGTCTTCTTCCTTTCGTGCAAAACCTAGAGGAGCAGCCAGAGGCTCGTCTAGGCGCCCCTCAAGGGGAAGGGGATTCAGAGGTGGTCGTGGTCAGGGAGGCAAGACCTCAGGACGGCAGTCCAAGTGAAATGATACCGGTAGGAGGGAGACTGATGAAATTTTGGGATCGCTGGACCTTCGATCCCTGGGCCCAAAGCCTACTCAAGAATGGACTGGGTTGGAGCTGGTACAGCACTCCACCCCCATGCCTTCGGTTTTTCCAACACTCCACCCCCATTTTGGAGGAGTACGTTCAAGAACTGTTGGAGAAAAATGTGATCCGAAAGGTGAAGTGCATCAAATTCCAAGGGAGGCTGTTTTGTGTTCCCAAGAAAGACTCGGAAAAGCTCAGAGTCATTCTGGACTTGTCACCACTCAACAAGTTCATAGTGAATTGCAAATTCAAGATGCTTACACTGCAACACATAAGGACCTTACTGCCCAAGAGGGCATACTCAGTCTCTATAGACTTGTCAGACGCCTATTGGCACATTCCAATCAGCCGTCGACTCTCCCCCTACCTAGGGTTCAGGCTACAACGAAAACTGTACGCCTTCAGAGCCATGCCATTCGGGCTAAACATAGCCCCAAGGATTTTCACGAAGCTTGCGAGCGCAGCTCTCAAACAATTACGCCTAAAGGGAATTCAGGTAGTAGCCTACCTGGACGACTGGCTGGTGTGGGCAGCATCCGAGACCGAATGCTTGCAAGCTTCCAGTCAGGTGATCCAGTTCCTAGAGTACCTAGGCTTCAAGATCAACAAGAAAAAGTCTCGACTTTCTCCATCCCAAAAGTTCCAGTGGCTGGGAATCCACTGGGACCTTTTGTCACACAGTTTCTCCATCCCAATGAAGAAAAGGAAGGAGATAGCGGGCTCTGTCAAGAGACTTCTAGATTCCGAAAGGATATCAAGACGCGAACAGGAGAGGGTACTAGGCTCTCTCCAGTTTGCTTCAGTGACAGACCCAGTGCTAAGAGCACAGCTAAAGGATGCAACCGGAGTTTGGAGAAGGTATGCATCAAACGCGCGAAGAGACCTGAGAAGACCAGTGCCGCCTCGGCTACGTACTCTTCTCAGACCTTGGTCCCAAGCCAGACATCTAAAGAAGTCTGTTCTTCTTCAGCCACCTCCCCCGTCGTTGACGATTCACTCAGACGCCTCAAAGGAGGGATGGGGAGGTCACTCTCATCGGAAAAAAGTCCAGGGGACTTGGTCCAAGCTATTCAGGACCTTTCATATAAACTTTCTAGAAGCTATGGCAGTGCTCCTTACCTTAAAGAAAGTCTCCCCGCGTCACTCGATCCACATAAGATTGGTGACAGACAGCGAGGTGGTTGTGAGATGCTTGAATCGACAAGGGTCGAGGTCACCACCTCTCAACCAAGTGATGTTAGCCATTTTCCGATTGGCGGAAAAGAAGAAGTGGTACCTGTCGGCAGTTCACCTTCAAGGAGTCCGCAATGTGACAGCGGACGCTCTATCCAGGTTCACACCGATAGAGTCGGAATGGTCCTTAGACGCAGGATCATTTTCCTTCATTCTGAATCAAGTCCCAGAACTGCAAATAGACACCTTTGCGACGAAAGACAACAAGAAGTTGCCCCTGTACGTGTCCCCGTACGAGGACCCCTTAGCGGAAGCAGTGGACGCAATGTCCCTCGACTGGAACAGATGGTCCAGGATTTATCTGTTCCCTCCTCACAACCTTCTGTTGAGGGTCCTCAACAAACTGAGATCCTTCAAGGGGGTAGCGGCAATAGTGGCCCACAAGTGGGCGAACAGCATGTGGTTCCCCTTGGCGTTGGAACTACAGATGAAGTTCGTGCCGCTACCACATCCAGTTCTGACCCAGCGAGTCCAGAAGTCGACTGTCTGCGCTTCATTACAGAAAACCCAGACCCTGCAGCTCATGATTTTCTCGCCCTAGCGGTGAGAAAGCGCTTCGGGATTTCGAAAGCCAGCATAGACTTCCTAGAGGAATACAAGTGCAAATCGACTAGAAGGCAATATGAGTCATCTTGGAGAAAATGGGTGGCCTTTGTAAAGGCAAAGAATCCGCAGGAGATCTCAACAGATTTCTGCTTATCTTTCTTCATCCATCTCCATGGCCAAGGATTGGCAGCTAACACGATTTCAGTGTGTAAATCGGCTTTGATGAGACCCATTTTATTTGCCTTCCAGATCGACCTAGGTAACGAGATCTTTAATAAAGTTCCGAAAGCCTGCGCTAGGCTCAGACCTTCAGCACCTCCAAAGCCCATCTCATGGTCTTTAGACAAAGTTCTTCATTTCGCCTCCTTGTTGAGCAATGAAGAATGTGCGTTAAAGGATTTGACGCAAAAAGTTATTTTCCTATTTGCACTCGCGTCCGGGGCCAGGGTCAGTGAGATCGTAGCCCTCTCGAGAGAGGCAGGTCGTGTTCAGTTCCTGGATGGGGGGGAGCTGAACCTGTTTCCGGATCCTACGTTTCTCGCCAAGAATGAGTTACCCACCAACAGGTGGGGTCCCTGGAGAATCTGTCCTCTGAAAGAAGATGCATCTCTATGTCCAGTAGAATGCCTAAAGGTCTATCTTCGTAGAACTTCAGACTTCAAGGGTAGTCAACTATTCAGGGGAGAAACATCAGGCTCAAATTTATCTCTGAATCAACTCAGAGCGAAAATGACATATTTTATTCGCAGAGCGGATCCTGACAGTACACCCGCAGGTCACGATCCGAGGAAAGTTGCCTCATCCCTAAATTTCTTTAATTGTATGGATTTTGAACATCTCCGTTCATACACGGGCTGGAAGTCTTCCAGGGTGTTCTTTCGCCACTATGCGAAGCAAGTAGAGGAACTTAAGAGATCTGTGGTAGCAGTGGGTCGTGTAGTTAACCCTACTGTTTAACTCTGCGAGGAACAGTGGTCTTAATTGGGACGATTAAGTCCAGGGTGAGTGTGTAGGTACATACTGTACTACAAACTAAATGAGGGCACCAAGTGCCTATATAGACTGTTCCTTCCTTCAAAGGTGAACCTTGCATAAGTTCAGACATGTGTGCCAAGCGTTTCTAACGCTAATGTGTTTGATTTGTAATACAGAT
>NC_090755.1:27999428-28019428 GCF_036898095.1 Palaemon carinicauda | reverse complement strand
ATTTTCTTTTAATTTCTTCTTTAAGATAATGTGGCAGTTCTGAAAAAAATTAATAGATTTTGGTAGCTTTGTATAGGAAAAACAATATATGGCACTCTCATTTCTAGAAAGGGCAAACGCTTATATTGGAACCTAGATGTAATGACCTTAAATACAGCTGAGAGAGATATATTTAAGGGAAAATGGCTGACGAAAAGACTAGTGATAGTACACAAAATTATTTAAAGAATATTTAGACTTGAAGCGTGTCCAATAGGCAAGAAATTTTATCATTTTGAATCTGAAATAGCATAATTTATTAATGAGCATGAACGAAAGAAAAGTATTCTAAATTCAAGTGTTGAGATAATCTAACGGGAGACAAAGAAACAGAACAAATAACGAGGAAAACGGAATTGCTCTCAGGATAAAGTCGACTAAAATGTGAGGCTAAAAACAGCTCGAGGAATATAAGAATAAGAAAGGGGCAACTGAAGGGGGAGTTACCGATGGGGAGTGACGCTCTGCTCAGGAAATGGTAGGTGAAGATAGCCTTGTAATTTATGCTGCCCACAAAGCCTTTCAGCGGTCTTGTGCCTTGAAAAATCCATAGTGGGACTTCTGTCTGTTCTTTGTGGGTTATGGAACTCAGGTTGTCTATATGTGTACTTGTTCTGAACTTTTCCTAAGTATAACCTTCTGAAGAGTTGTGTACATTTTTGCTTAACAATTACGTATTTTCTCTTCTTCGTCAGTGTATATTAATTTTTGTTATTTAGGTTACGCAATGTTATTTTTATGTGCACAATTCCTAGCGCTTTTAATAGAGATATATTTTTGGTGTTGAAGTGGATTTTGTTTGTTTTAGGGTTTACTCATTTACCTTTCAATTTCTCCAATCTCAATGTGGAAATTTTGGTAAAAACGCTTACTATTGTTATTGCTAGTGCTGCTTTGGCTCGGCCTGTTTATTAGTTGTTAGAATAACAATACAAACGTAATGTTTGAGGTTTTACAAAAATTTTACCCGATTGAGAACAATTTACTAGATTTTAGGAGAGATGGGAATTTTGATTTAGCGTTCCAAGATCCTCTAGGATTGTGAATGGTTCAATCATTCTAGACTAAAACTGAAATTCCTCATTCTATAAATTTAGACTCATATAACCCAATGTAATCCCAATTTTTTATTTAGATTAAATCTGACTTGGAGTTATGTATTCTCTTAACCTGCAAGGTTTTGTTTGAATCCCATAAGTCATAGTTTCTTGTCGATTGAATTTGTGTTCATAAGGGCTAGACGTTAATAGACTTATCGTGTTTGCAAGAATATTTTCTTCTCATTATTATTATTATTATTATTATTATTATTATTATTATTATTATTATATATGTAAGCTGCAAAGCCCGTAATCTTTCTTTAAATAACTTTTATAAGAAAAAGTCTCATGAATAGATAAAGGTACTAATAGATAAATGAATAAAGATAAACAGTTAAGGTAATAGTTGGTTTTGAGGCAGAATAAAACGGACAGTCCTTTTGACGTTAAAAGAATTGGGTTTTTCAAAGAAATATAGATGGACATATTATACTGTATATTTGTCACATAAAGAGTCGCTTAAGAATGTACACGTAATTACTTCAGGCTATTATCATTATCATCTTCATCAAATAATGGTGATTGTCAAGATTTTTATGATTATTATCATAAGCAGTAGTAGAAGCGACGTTATCATTGTCATAATTTCTTTCATTATGAAATTTGACAGTAACGATGATAATAATAATAATAATGATAATAGTAATAATAATAATAATAATAATAATAATAATAATAATAATAATAATAATAATAATAATAATAATAATAATAATTTATGGATACTGAACGGAGGAATACATCAGGCGTTGCTGCCCATGATATTAATCTGTCCTCAAAAAGCTGAAATAATTGTTACTTTCCTTTCCCAAACTAGAAACCTTTACTCATAACCTAAGGTAGGCTTGCCGTTGCAACAGGTATAGAGATCAGTGATTACCTAAGGTTATATGTCCCCCTTTAGGTGGATACACCACATTTATCTGTTAGGTAAATCATGGAAGCTAATGTTTGTCCTACTATTGGCTCTGCCTGGACAGATTTAGAATTGTCTGATTTAAAAGCCATAAACAAATCAGTGGAGCTGCACCTTGAAAGGCAGGCTTATAAGGATTGTACTCTCACAGCAAGGACTGCATGACAGTAACTTGCAATAAAAGATTATAAGATTCTTAGTTTGGCCTTTAGCCAATGCTACATAACTGGTTATCCCATATCTAGGAGCCACATCGTAGAATTTATATATATATATATATATATATATATATATATATATATATATAATGTATATATATATATATATTCTTATGAAGCTGGTCTATTGTAGATTAAATATCGTGGATTATTGATAATTTTATTTATAATACAAATATTGTTTTGTGCATTGAAGAGATGATACCCAGCCCGTAAAATGAGCCCCTCTCGTGTAGATATAAGTATTTTATGTAAATTACATAAGACTTTCTTCGTGAATTTCATTATATTCTTTATTCAAGTTAAAATTTGTAATTTACGTAATATTTTTAAATAATTAGCTTTTTATTTCACGTTTTTGCTATGAAGTCTTACGTTGTTTATTTGAAAGTATTCTAGGATTCATGCGAGATAGGAACAAGGGCTTAGGTAATGTTCTTTTATATTTTATGATGTATTGCATCATGTTTGAGAGAGAATTTCAGAACGTGATTTGAAATGATCTTAACCACATGCTTTCGAAGTTTGGAGAATAGCCAGTGAGAGGAGGTTATCTTTTTTTTTTATTTCGGGGACATTGGGTGGCCGTAGCTAGCTGACTGAGAGATCCTTCTGGCGCAGCGTACGTACAGCGTTCGGAAGACTAATATTTGGCAACTTTGACGCTTGGTACAACCCCTACCGCTTCCCAAACAAGTTGGAACCATTTGGAATTCGCCGAATTTCATATATATGGTGACCCTAGATTGGGTTAATGAGAGACAGACAGGCATAGAGATCGAGTTAGAACCACAACCTTTCCCTCTCCCTCCTACAAGTACCCTGTGTTATTCCTCAAAAGTGTTCAGTACGTTAGTGTGTTGTCTCCTAAGTGACTGTGTGCCCTAAAGCAAATCGTGTGTCACGCAAGACTAAAAGGTGATTTTTTAATTCATATAATTAGGGTGAGTGTTGGCTTTCTATAACGATTTTTGTAAACGGCCCTGTAGGCAGGATAGGTTTATAAAGTGATCTGGTTAACTATTATTCATTTAGAGTCACACTTAAACGTTGTAATATTTCAGAATTATTTGTAATATTTCAGAATTTTTGTAATATTTCAGAATTATTTCAAGCATTTGTATTATTTTTATTGCATTATTTCTTTTCTTAATTTAAGGTTTATTCAGATATAATAGTTCAAGTCAAGTTATTATATAATTTGAGATCGTAACATTTTTGTCGTATTCTAACTTTTGTTCATACTTAATATTTTTCCAGTGACTTAATTTTGTTATTTAAATTCTGTTCAAAGTTTTGTAATTTATATAGAATATATTTATTTTTGTAACGAGTGTATTATTCCAATCATAACTGTTTAAGACCAGTTTCCGCTCGATTCCTGTTATGAAGCTCAGTGAGAGTTAAATAGGTGTTAATAATACTTAAAAGTAATTACCCAGTTTAGTTTTGAATGTGCTTAGGAGACCTTTGGGTATTCAGTGTTTTATATATTGCTGTCTGGGAGTTATTTAACGGTCACAGAATTCGTGTATTAATGTTTTAAAGTGTAACAGCTTTAATGTAAAAACAAACAAGGTAATTTGGAAATCGAGAGGTTAATTACTTGCCAGTCGTAGTATATATAGTATTATATGTTTGGTTTCCAGTCATGAGCCATAGTATACTATATTTTTGTTAGTACCCAGACCAGAGAGCCATATCGTATAATATATTTTGGATGCTCAGATCCGGGATCCATACAGTGTAATAATAATGATAATTATATATATATATATAAAGATATATACAAAGATATATATATATATATATATATATATATATATATATATGTGTGTGTGTGTGTGTGTGTGTGTGTATGTGTGTACATATGTTTCCTCACGCACCCTCTGTAGAAGCAAGATTTTAAGGCATCATATTTTGATAAACGATTTCGGATGATATTTTCACTTGAAGTTGAAGGATCATTTGGAAAGTGGAACTGCAGTCAAAAAGTTTTAGGACTTAAACAGCTGAGATGTGTATGGCCAGCAGTATAACACATACCAATAAAATGGTTTTACATTTCCAGATATTCCAAGACCATTAAAACTTAGTATTAATTTGCTCTGCTAGGCTGATTGTCCCAGTGGTACTATATATACCATATCTCAAGCTGTCCAAAATCTTCAATTACTCAAAACGTTTCTGACTTGAGAAGTCAAACTTGATACTTTAGCAATAAAAAAAAAAAAAAAAAAGTTTCTCTTCATCTCGAGTTAAAAGCTTCTGGTAAATATTTTATTCCCAGTATTTGTCGTCCTCCAGGTTAAGTAAGGTAAAGCTCGGAAATAAGTCTCCATAAGTATTTTACTTTAAAAATCAAATAATCTGCAATGGAATTTCAAAGGTCGGAGAGATAGAGAAGAATAATTAAAGATTATGCTTCATGATTACAAGCCAAGAATTGTATGCTTACAGAGACCATGGTAGGTAATCATCCTTTTAATCCTGGATTGAACAATTGCATTTTCACTTCTCTTCCTATTGGAGACTTCCCATGGAGGTATGGTTATAATTATACCCACCCTTGCAACAATGTGTCTTAAATCTGATTACAGTACATATTTGCAAGGTATAACTATTATCGTGATTTTAGACAAACCGTTGACCATCTGTTCCCTACCTTCCTCCCAGGTGGGGTTCTAGTGAAAATCTCCATTTCTACTGCTTGGAAGTGTCAGTGTTCATAATTCTTTGAGGTGGTTAAGCATTTGTATTCACATGGGAAAATAGTAAAGGACATCATCGACAATAATCTTTCATATTACCTATGACAGTCAGTCATCTTCCTTATATTCAAGTTTGTGCTCTTCCAGCATCCATCTTGATTATGTATGGTCCTTAGATGAATATTCGAATGGAAATGACCACTTTCCAATTCACATGAAACATCGAAAATACCCATAGAGAATCTCCTCCTAATTGGAAGGTTGATGAGGCAAATTAAAGCAAATTCACTCCAGGTGTTACCCTAAACAGATAAGTCGAATAATTTAAATCACATATTCAAGATGATGATTATTTTTACTGAAGCAACCTGGAAAAGCATTCACGGTGCTTTACAAAAAATGAGAAAGAAATCTCACAGACCTGCAGCTCCATTGTTGAATAAACATGTTGTGTTTTGAGAAGATTACTAGAAAATGTAATAGTGGATGTAAAGATAGTGGCTCTTTTCAAAGTGAAATAATATATAAACATGCCCTTGCCAAAGAAGTGAAAGTATATTAATGAAATCAATCTAAAAACTTCAAGAAAGCCATTTGGAAAAAGATAATTAGTAAATCTGATCCTTCTCTTTTGCCCTCTTTAAAATAGAAGTTGCCAAGAAACTACGTCCAGAATTTCTAGCATATCATGCCTGGAAAATTTTTCTTACAAATTTTAAAGAAGTTGGAAATCTTAAATTGCCCTGGATCATACCTACAATGGTAGGGAGGTATATTGTGCGAGCCTGTTAAGTGATGACAGAGAGGCTAGGTGAATGGAACCAAACTTTTTTAAACAATCGAGTTTATATACAGGCACTTCGAGGAAAAACGTCACAAAAATCCAAACATGATAAAGCTTGTGCTAGCATGAAAACACCGGATGGTCTATTATTATTATTATTATTATTATTACTTACTAAGCTACAACCCTAGTTGGAAAAGCAGTATGCTATAAGCCCAGGGGCTCCAACAGGGAAAATAGCTCAGTGCGGAAAGGAAAAAAGGAAAATAAAATATTCTAAGAAGAGTAACAACAATAAATATCTCCTATATAAACTATAAAAACTTTAACAAAACAAGAGGAAGAGAAATAAGATAGGAGAGTGTGCTCGAGTGTACCCTCAAGCAAGGGAACTCTAACCCAAGACAGTGAAAGGCCATGGTACAGAGGCTATGGCACTACCCAAGACTAGAGAACAGTGGTTTGATTTTGGAGTGTCCTTCTCCTAGAAGAGCTGCTTACCATAGCTAAAGAGTCTCTTCTACCCTTACCAAGAGGAAAGTGGCACTGAACAATTACAGTGCAGTAACCCCTTGGGTGATGAAGAATTGTTTGGTAATCTGTGTTGTCAGGTGTATGAGGATAGAGGAGAATATGTAAAGAATATGCCAGACTATTCAGTGTGTATGTAGGCAAAGGGAAAATGAACCGTAACCAGAGAGAAGGATCCAATGTAGTACTATCTGGCCAGTCAAAAGACCCCATAACTCTCTAGCGGTAGTATCTCAACGGGTGGCTGGTGCCCTGGCCAACCTACTACCTATATTAACAGTGCATAAAAGAGCGAGTGATGAGATAAAAAATCAAAACCATTACAGTGTATGAGCATGTATAAAACCCTAAAAATGACATGCATGGGAAATGGGATGCTTGCCCATGAAAGGAATACTGTTGGCGAGTCTTCTTGCTGAAGATACTCAGGTTTAAGGCGATCAATAGAGACCCAGTCTTCTTTGCCATGGATGTTCAGTAAGAACACCTTTGTTGTTCGACAGATCATAAAGAAAGGGCCCATGTTAGGGGGCATTAGCGGTAGCTTGCTAGTATCGTTGTGCAGGAAAACGTGCGTTGTTGAATTCAGATCTGTTGGTATGTGTTGCTTAGTTGGGGGCTTGTAAGTCCGGTGGCATGGAGTAAATTTTCCCACAACGTGATGTAGGCGCTGATAATTGTTGGAGGAGGTTGCAGATGAAAACAAATTCGGCAGGGACGACCAATGGGTCGCCATATTCCATTTCATCTGCAGAGACATCCATAGCATCTTTATGAGTGGTCCTTAGTTACAGGAGGACTCGGGAAAACTTGGTAAACCAATTGTAGTCCTTGCAGCGGGACATCAAAGCTGCTTTGAGGGTGAGATGAAAACATGCAACCATTCCTGTTAGCAGCAGGGTTGTAGGCGGTTGTCTGATATAGGGTGATTCCCAGGAGATTTGCTAATGATGTTCACAATTGAGAGGTGAAAGTGGTACCCCTGTCAGAAGTAATATGGTTAGGGATACCAAATTTTCGTTATCCATCCTGAGAGTAAGGCAGATGTACATAAGGCAGACGTTGCATTTTCCATGGGAATGGCTTCAGGCCAACGAGTGGTGCGGTCGTTGACGGTAAACAGGTAACGATGTCCTTGTGATGTGGGTATGGGACCTACAACATCGACGTGAAAGTGGGCAAAGCGACGCTGAGGCTGAGGAAAGGTGCCCACTCCTGAATCCGTATGTCGATGTACTTTTGAGATTTGACATGAAGTAGAGGCACGGGCCTCCTTAGCATCCTTAGTAATGCCATGCCAGATGAACTTCTTCTTCAATAGCTGTGCAGTAGAATGGTGGGAGGGATGTGAAAGGCAATGAATGAAATCAAACACCTGTCAGTGCATGGGAGCAGGTACCCATGGTCTAGGTCCGCCAGTACTGACTTCACAGAGGAGGGTGGCGTTGGAGTTGTCGAGAGGGACGTCCTCCTAAGGGAGGGATAAGCAGGATAATCTACATGCTTGGTACTCTGGATCTTTTTGTTGAGCTTCTGCCTTGCAGCTGTAATTCATTCCCAAGCGAATGGTGGCCAATGTGTTTCTTGACAGGGCATGGGCAACGGAAGGGTACAATTGTATTTAGCCATTAGCGCAGAGATGTCGGCTTTGATGGGCGGGTAAGGCGGACAGTCAAGAGAAGGCGTGCACCAGGGGCATGGGGTCTGTGCAAATGACGAAGGGTATATCTTCCAAGATTTGACAAAAGTGTCGGACTGCCAGGTGCACCGCCAGAAATTCTTGGTCGAAGGTAGAGTAGCCGGATTCCGCCTTGGAAAATTTCCTGTTGAAGAAGGCCAATGGGCACGGCGAGCCGTTGACCACCTACTCAAGTACTCTCCCAATAATGATGTCGCTGGCATCAGTAGAGAGAAGGATATGTGCATGTGACATGGGAAAAATAAGAGCAGCAGCAGTTGATAGAGAATTTTTTGCATTTCCTAAGGTCCCTTCTTGAAGGGAACCCGACTTCAGATGGGCGCCAATGGTTGGCAGTAAATAGTGAGAATAGTTGATTACGGTCCAAGAAGTCTTTCAGTGCTTTGACAGTCGAGGGCGTGGGGAGGTTCTGAAAAGCTGCTACCTTCTCAGGGAAGGGGTGGATTCCTTCAGGAGTGATGCAGTGCCCTAAGAATGATACTTCGTTGGCGACAAAGGTACACTTTTCATACTGGATTACAAGGCCGTTCTGTTGTAGGCGGTCAAGCACGATGTGTAGGTAACGGAGGTGTTCCTCTTTGGAAGAAGAGAACATAAGTATGTTGTCCACGAAACATACAGAGAAGGGAAGATTCCCTAAGATGCCGTCCATGAGACGTTGAAAAGTGGCCCCAGCATTATGAAGGCAAAAACTGGAGTAATTGTAGGTGTATGTACTGAATGGTGTGGTGATGGTGGCCTTGGTGATGTCTTCTGTTGTCCACTTCTTCAGGAGTGGATGCATTAATGGAGGTCTTGAAGATGGTGAAGTGGCTATCCATAAGGGTGGCGACATTTTGTCATCAGGTCCTTCATGTGCAAAATATTGACATTGGGAATGGCAGCGCTTACAGGTTCGGTTAGGCGCCGTACCCAAAGTGCACGTAGTAGATTCACTTCACAAGGAGAGCCGTCATCAGTAGGTTGCAGGCGAGCAATACTGATCATTTCCCTGAGGGTGAGCGAAGCCTTTTGGTTCTCATTGGTTGTTTAGAGAGCTGAAAAAGGTTGGCTATGCCGGTGGCTGGCAATGGCAAGTATTGCTCCATGAGGTATCATTTGAGGGCTTTGTACGTTATTTGTGTGTCCCCTTGCTCGCACAGCCAATCGGAGATTTCTGGGAAAGGTCTTCGTGGATCGCCGCGGTATCATAGGCTTCTTTGATACTCGAGTGTGTCATACCTTTGATGAGAAACTGGACCTTGGCATGCTGAAACCAGGCAGAGGCCTCTGTACTGGTGAAGGCGGTAGTTTCATGGATATCGTATTAATAGGAGAATTGGTGTCGGAAGGCGGCATCATCAAACAGTAATACACAGCAGTGATGGAGGAAGTCAGGAAGGAGCTGCTCATTCCGTTGGTCGCCAATGTGCGAGCAAGCCATTTGGTGATGACTGAGAGGCCAGGTGAATACAACTAAACTTTATTAAGCAATCATTGAGTTTGTATACAGTGACTTTCAAGGGAGAACGTCACAAAAATTCAAATATGATAAAGTTTATACTAGCAGGAAAGCACAGGATGATCTATTAACAGTGCAAGGAAGAGTGAGTGATAAGATAAAAAATCAAAACTGTTACAGTGTACGAGCGTGTATGAAACACATGGTGGGTGATGTGGTAACGTCCCTGTCTGACGTTCGTCAGACAGTTTCTTTGGTCGCAGCAAACTCACCATCCGTGTGAGCTAAGGACTGGGGTTTGGGGGTAGTTTATAGGTCGACTGTTGAGTCATCAGCAGCCATTGCCTGGCCCACCTTGGTCCTAGCTTGGGTGGAGATTGGGCTTGGGCATTGATCATATGTATATATGATCAGTCCCTTGGGCATTCTCGTGCTTGATAGGGCAATGTCACTGTCCCTTGCCCCTGCCATTCATGAGAAGCCTTTAAACCTTTAAACCTTTAAACGTTTTCCTTTAAGAATGTATAGAAGTTCTGTCTTAAATGAGGCCAGCACCTCTTGAGAAGACAGTATTATATGAAATGTTAAAACATCTGCCAGATTGTACCAAGATCTTTCAATTGAAAATCATAAACAGGTGGGATAAAGGTGTTCTACCCAATAGCTGGCAATTTCTTTTATCATTAAGGGTGTGTTGAATGCACTGACTAGCTATAGACCAATTTCCATAACCAGTTGTATCTGCAAGTTAATGGAAAAGATCAAGAACTCCGATCTAGTTTGGTATTTGGAATTCAATAGGTTATCTCTACACCAGTTTGGTTGTCAAAAGAACAGACTCTTTCTAGATCCATTTTTTTAGCTAGGTAGGTTGTAGGCTGATCAGGGCATCAGCCACCCATTGAGATACTGCCGCTATAGTGTTATTGGGTCGTTTCCCTGGCCTGACAGTACCACATAATATCTCTCTCTCTCTCTCTCTCTGTTCAGTGACTACTTTTCTCTTAGTAAGGGTAGAAGAGTAGACTTTAGCTCTGGCAAGCACCTCTTCTTGTAGGAGGACACTCCAAAATCAAACCATTGTTCTCTAGTCCATGGTCTTCCACTGTCTTCCAGTAGAGGTCTCTTGTTTAGGGGTACACTCGAGCACACTATTCTATTAGATTTCTCTTCCTCTTGTTTTTTTTTTCTTCTTAAGTTTATATAGTTTATGTATGAAAGATCTATTTTAATGTTGTTATTGTTCTTAAAATATTTTATTTTGATTTTTCATTTCGTCTCTTGTACTTTATTTCTTTATTTCCTTTCCTCGCTGGGCTATTTTTCCCTGTTGGAGCCCGTGGGCTTATAGCATCCTGATTTTCCAACTAGGGTTGTAGTTTATTTAGTAATGATAATAATAATCCAACCATATTCAAGAAGGCTTTTCTAACCAATGTCAAACCATTAGCATTTTTTTCATCTTGAGAAAGACTTTGACTATACTTGCCGAAATGGCATAATCATAGGGTTGTAGAAAATGTTTGTATTAACATGATTAGGTTGGTTTATTCTTTTGCATTTGTCAAATTCTTAAAAGTAAGATTAGAAACGCTCTAACTATGCATTTAGTTAAAGGGAAAGAAATTTCTCAGAGAAATATTCCTGAAGTTACAGCGTTTGCCATAGCTATCAAGAGGAATTGTCTAAAAAGTTTCCTCCTATTAGGAATTCTCTCCTTGTGATGGTTTGGCAATGTACTGCAACAGCTATGATGTCACATCAACCTGTAAGTATTTGAAAAAGGCTAAAAAATATCATCGGTGAATGGGTGGAGGAGCATATAAGCTCGTGGTTTCACGAGTTACTAGATGTAGACGTTTTTAAGTAGTACTCACTCACAATGAAAGATATTGTTATACTTTTTGAAAATGTGTATGGCCAGGTAACTTGAAGTTCAAAAAGTTGTTTCTGGGTTTAGTTGGGGATATGATAATAAGTTATTATTGAGGCTGTATGATGATCTGAGTAGTTTAGATATGAGTTTAGCTGCCAAATATATTTCATCCTGTAGTAGGGGTGTAAGAATACTACCATCGTGTGACCTGCGTGTCGTCGAAAGCGACTAAAAGGACAACTGCTACATTGCAGCCTTGACTTTTAACAAAATGTTAAGTCCACTGCCAATAACTGTGAAAACTACTTCCTTGCAATTGAACTATCAAGTCAAAGGCTAGGCGATCCGAAAGTAACTCTGGTTGATGACTGTAAAGGCATACGATCGTAAAACACTTTCCCAAGTTATATACCATGCACGATAAGGCAAGCAACCCCGTAATGTAAAACTGAATTAGGAGATTTAGTGGGCTAATCATCATAAAGTCCTTTCAGATAAAAGTAATTGATCGAGGTGAAATTTCTCTCAAGAGGCAGAAAATTAAGGAAATAGTGTTCTCGTGATCCACCCTTGATTACTCCATATGCCCAAAATCAATAAAGAAAAACACTTCCAAAGAAGCTGAATCCAAATTCCTTGAATAAGATGCTCCACATAAAGATCATACACCAGTGACTTATAGTCAGAGCATGAGGTGATATAGTACACAAGGATGAATCATATTTGGCTAAAATGGCATACCCGAATGTTTCTCTGTATTTACTGCAGAAAAGACATCATAGGTTAAAGGCCCTCAAGCTTGTTTTATCAACTAAGGAAAAAATTTTTGTAATATGCGGTTCGTCCAAGAGGGCATTAGACTCTTAAAAGTTTTAATAGCCTCCACCCATTAGTTCAGAAAGCTAAATAGTGGCTTTTTCACATTACCTTTCGATAGAAAACATAATTTTTTTTCTGGGTCCCTCTTAAGTAGGAATTCGTGGTAAAGAGGTAGCAGACAGGGAGGCTATAGAAGTACCTTTGAATTAGGATGACTTTAAAGAAAGGATACCCCTCTTTGTTATGAAGAGACCTATTATGTCCGACATTGTAAGGAAATGGCAAAAAAGTTGGACTTCTCCTATCAATGCCTAAAATTCTTACTATAAAAGAAGCAGAAGTCACGTTGAACTTTGGCCATCCTCATTTAATGCTAACCATAGATGATGTTGACATAGATGTCCATTTTGGGTGTTTGTAAGAAATCTATCTCTAATAAGCTTACATATGTTATGTATTGAACGTATATATTTGATTAATGGTTTTATGCTAGATTGAATAAATGAACTAAAGTTTGCTCATTTTAACTGATTATTGTCTGTTGTGGACATTCTGGTGCATTGCTCTAAATAAGTAAACCAGCAGCAAAAATATCCCCTCAATGGTAAAGTATGTCGCTGATATTTTAAGAGATTGTTTTGGGTATCTGCTAGAGATCAGTGTCTTTTAATGAATTGTTTTCGTATTTTCTTTTAAGTAATCTTTTGATGTGTGAATGGTATGCCAGGATGTGGGAATGTGATCTATTTAAAAAAATCTTTATTCATGTTTTACATTTGTAATACCGTTTATCATGCTACTTAATAATCTCACCAGTCTCAGCTCCTGTCCCCTGGCCTAAATTTTATAACCTAATCTATTCTAAGTATATTTATCTTTATGAGGAAAAGTATTTCAAAGTTCGAAGATATTAGTTTTCGAATAGCTTTCTGGTGTAAGTTCGATCTCTTTCTTACGGGCACACTCGGGTACACTATTCTATTATTATTATTATTATTATTATTATTATTATTATTATTATTGTTGTTGTTGTTGTTGTTGTTGTTGTTGTTATTAAATGTTAAGCTATAACCCTGGTTGGAAAAGCAGGATGCTATAAGCCCAGGGGCCCCAACAGGGAAAATAGCCCAGTGAGGAAAGGACACAAGGAAAAATAAAATATTTTAAAAATAGTAACAACATGAAAATAAATATTTCCTATATAAACAATAAAAACTTCAACAAAACAAGAGGAAGAGAAACTAGATAGAACAGTGTGCCCAAGTGTACCCTCAAGTAAGAGAACCCTAACCCAAGACAGTGGAAGACCATGGTACAGAGGCTATAGCACTACCCAAGACTAGAGAACAATGGCCTGAGTTTGGAGTGTCCTTTTCCTAGAAGAGCTGCTTGCCATAGCTAAAGAGTCTCTTCTACCATTACCAAGAGGAAAGTAGTCACTGAACAATTACATTGCCATACTTAACCCCTTGGGTAAAGAAGAATTGTATTGTTAATCTCAGTATTGTATTGGTAATCTCAGTGTTGTCAGGTGTATGAGAACAGAGGAGAAGCGGTAAAGAATAGGCCAGAGTATTCAGACTATTCAGTGTCTGTGTAGGCAAAGGGAAAGAACCGTAACCAGAAAGAAAGATCCAATGTAGTACTGTCTGGCCAGTCAAAGGACCCCTTACTCTCAAGCGATAGTATCTATGTTTCGTTATTCCTTTCCTCTCTGTGCTATTTTCCCTTAGGCTTATAGCATATGCTTTTCTAACTAGGGCTATAGCTTAGCTAGTAATAATAATAATGACAATAATCTGTAGGCTTCCAAAGAAACTATATATTATTGTGTGTCTGTAAGGATCAAAATCAGTAAGACATTATTGATACTATAAATAAGATTATAGTCTCTCTCTCTCTCTCTCTCTCTCTCTCTCTCTCTCTCTCTCTCTCTCTCTCAGAATAGATATGTAAATTAGTTTTTTCAAAATCACTAAACCTTCCAGGCTGTTGGAAGATTTCTAAGTAATTTGGAACAGGAAAAACACCTCTCTCTCTCTCTCTCTCTCTCTCTCTCTCTCTCTCTCTCTCTCTCTCTCTCTCTCTCTCTGTGTCTACAGCGTGTCATTATATGGATATTTTTATGCTTCCTGAAATAACCCCAAGGAGTTTGGTATGGAGTGCGACCTCTCCTGCCAACCACTCTCATCCCTCCCCCCTCCCCCTAGCCTTCTCACTTTCCCCTCCTTCGACATCATTCCCCTAACCTGGCGAACAGATTCATCCCACCCTTGCCCCTTCCATATCTCTTTCCTCCTTACTCCCTACCCCCTAATCTCTACTTTGGCCACAGTTCAAGTCTTCCATTTCCATTGGAGAAACTGTCGTTCTGCTGACGGAGAGTAAATTTTTTTTTCGTCTCATTTTTTTATCCATTTCCTCATATCCACTGTCTTCCTCTTTTACGGCTCTCCATACATTAACTTTATGGCTTGATCGTTTTGTTTCCATCTGAAAATAACTGGGTAATCTTTCACTTTTTTATCTTTAATTGTGGGTTTGTTCATTTCTTTTTCCATCTTGGTTTAGTAATCTGTCCACTTGGTGCTAAGGTCTGCTATTGTTTCCATGAAAATATTGTTGTTACATTTTTTATTGCAGAGGATTTTTTTGCAAATTATGTAAAGAAGTAAATATGGGGATACAAAGACTGTGAGATTAGAGATACTCGTTAATAGTATTGATTGGTGATTCGTAGCTCAAAAAATGTTTTCATATAGCGAAGTACAGGCGAAGGTACCATTTTTTTTTTTCGTTTAAAATTAAATTAAAAGGCGAGATTTATAGTGCTTGGAACTGATGGAAAATTTCCATTTTAAAAGCCTAAAAAAAATATATGAATAGATTTCATTCTTTAAACGTTGTTTAAAAAACTCAATGTCAAAAGTTTGATATTGTTGTGGGTGAAAAAAAATTGCATTGGTTTGAAGAATAGTTAATGAAGTTTTTTCGTCAAATAAATTACTATATAAGTAAGACACATTGTGGTCATTTTACATCTGTATGTAACTTTTCCTTGAGATGTGTATTTTTATCCCTTCAAACAGTTCAGGGTGACTTCTGATTAGGAGCGTCCAATAATCCCAAGTTATTGGGCTGCAAGGTGCTTTGTCATCGATTAGGAATTATTTGTTTTTCAACTTTAGTTTACAGAAATTTTAGTTACTACCTTGGAAGTATTACATTTTTGTTTTTACTATAATTAATATCTCTTAGAACATATAGAATCTAATAGCCATTTCAATTAGATTCTTATTAATTTCTTTACTCTGTTATCAATTGAGCCTTTTTGTGAAACCTTGCGTCGTGTCACACACAGTATAGATTTTTAATCACGTTTCGCTAGCCCTTAATATTTAACAGACTAATTGAAATCATGAATTTTCTAATGATAACTATTAAGATGTGCAATTATTGTTACAATATTTTCGTATTTCTTAAATAAATTTCTTACTGTAACTAAATACATCACCATGATTGTATTTTATAAGTGATGTACTTCAATATTGTAAATGAGAAGAAAATCAAGTAGATTTTCTTTCTACTTTCTCTCATACTAGCTATATTACTGCTTAGGGTTGGAGTGCCTATTGGAAATGTCCTTGCCTGGTGATTGGGGCTTGAGTCCCGCTCAAAATCAGTAGTTCCTTTGGTCGCCGCAACCTCATTTTCCTTGTGAGCTAAGGATTAGAGATTTGTGGGAGTCTATAGTTTTACGTGCTGAGTCATCAGCAGCCATTGCCTGACCCTCCCTGATCCCAGCCTGGGTGGAAAGGGGATCTTATGTAAGTCTCTAATGCATTGTCCTGCTTTTCTAGGGCAATGTCGCTGTCCTTTGCCTCTGTCATTCATCTGCGGCCTTTAAACCTTTACACAAATGATTAACAATCTTGCTTCACTTTATGTGATCGGGGATCAATCCCGTGTGGGTCCATGAATTGGGCTTTTGCCTTAAAAGATCCATTGTGCCTCTGTTAATAACGTACCTGGTGGCTACCAGTGTAGAGATGTTCCTTGAAATACAAATTGAATAGCATTATACATCAGAAATCAAAACAATTATTGCTTTCTCAAAAGCACGTAACATTTATCCTAAGAGACAAGTCAATACAGATACTGTACATGTAGACTTGGAATTAGGACCAAGTATGTATAATTATGGTAAGTATCTTAATATATACTTACCTTGTCTTAACTCTATGAAAATATAGGAAATGTGTATATATATATATATATATATATATATATATATATATATATATATATATATATATATATATATATACATGTAATTGTGTGTTTGAAATGTATTTATTTAAAATAGAAATTTGTCAGACCCATTGTGAGATGGAAGAAAAATGGTGTCGATGCTGAAATCGTAAATTACTGAACTCTTACACACCCCCTTTCACCCTCCACCTGTTCCTTCCTCTCTCTCTCTCTCTCTCTCTCTCTCTCTCTCTCTCTCTCTCTCTCTCTCTCTCTCTATAGGTAATTTTGCAGAGGCAACGTCGGGTAAAGCTGAAGTGGTCTCACCCGGCACTTTAACGCTTCCGACGAGTCTCTCTCTCTCTCTCTCTCTCTCTCTCTCTCTCTCTCTCTCTCTCTCTCTCTCTCAAATGCATAGGAAATGCCTGCAAATATTAACGAGTGAATGTAGTTACTCCTTCAGGAACTCCATTTTAGTAATTGTCATCATTTTTTTTTTCTTTTTTATGTAACGCTGGACCCTCTGATGTAGGTTAGTTGAACTGACCCCTCCCCATATATCCAACAACCATATTCGCCCCTTCCTGCCTCGTCCCCCTCCTTTTTTATAGCTTTTACGCTCCCCATTTAGGATTCAACAAGAGAAAAAAAAGAATAATTTAAACCCATTTCCACATTTGAATACAATGGATATCATGCTTTCTCTCAGCTGGGAAACTCTTACATGTGCGTATGTGCATGTGGTTAACTGAACCTTCCCTACAAACATAAATACGCGAAGTGATAATGGGTGTTTACTGCGTACGTTAGGTGGTGGTGTGTCAACAGGTGAGTACGTCGATTTTGTTGTTAGATTTTAGCGTTTATGTTCTGTAATCTTATGGGTACGGTACACACGCTCTCTCTCTCTCTCTCTCTCTCTCTCTCTCTCTCTCTCTCTCTCTCTCTCTCTCTCTCTCTCTCTCTCTCTCTCGTAGTGTTGATATAAATGTCGAGCGTAATGGTTACCTATAGTTTTATTTCGTATTTTAAAGGCTCTTCTTTGTCTTGTAAGTTATTCTGCTCAAGATGTCAGTCTGCCATTGAGAGTCGATTCCCCTTTTTTCAAGTTTCTTACGAAGTTATTTTTCATAGCTTTATCTATTGATTATTATTATTTCGTATTAAACTGTAAAAGGTAGACAGATAGAGCAAAATAGATCAAGCTCGGAATTTCTAGAAATGTACAAATAAAAAAAAAACAATATGAAACGTTCTTCAATTCTATTTATCAGATCGTCTCCCTAAGCTAAACAAATCGTAAGCATGGAAGGGTAAGTGTGGTCAGAGTTTCATATTTTAAAGATAGTCTTCCACATTATTTGAATAAAATTTTATCCCAATTTTTCACTTTACAGGGTCAGATCGGAAATGAGTTCTCTCCACTCTCTTCTTTCTTATAATGACAAGAAATATAGTGACATACTGCACTACCCCAGAGGCAAATGTCAAGAATACTCAAAGCATGGATGGAGTGAATGAATACTACGATTCCATGGCCCAGATAGATATCACCTGTGTCCCGGACTATGAGGAGTCTCCCGCATGTAGTCTAGGCGGGAGTGAAGAACCTCGCTCCGGTAGTAGCAGCGAGGAAACACCTGATGAATTGATAACAGCCAGAATTTTAAATGTACTAAAGGAGGAGATATTTGGGAGGGTATTGGACAGACCACATAACAGAACAAGACAGCAACAACAGGAGAGAGATGTTTCTCAAAAGATAAGAAAGAGATGAGAGCATGCCGCAACGCTAAGAGGCTTGGGCAGAAATATAGGTTACATTACTCAGAAAGCCGTCCTTGGAAAATATCTGCCTGCTAGACTATACTTTCTTGCAGGTATGGTCGAGTTTTGGTCAGCCTTTTTCGGGAGGCAAAGTTAGGAAAGCGAGGTTACAAATCTTGAATTAGACTTGAGCTATTGTGGAGCCCATAACCATACAAGAAGTACAATGGTGGAAAAAAAAAAAAAAAAGCGAACATGGAAACGTTCCTTGGCCCAGATGGCATAAAGGTGACTGATTTTAGTTAGGCGACGAGATAACCGAGCTATAGTATACAATAAAACCCTAAGCTCAAAAATTGGCGCTAGAAACTGACCTAAAGGGAGGATAACCCTGATGCTCAAAATTAATGGCCCACGGGAGGCTGGAGAGTTTAAACCTTTAAATCGTAACACCTGTAGTAATATGGGGTCTACATGAAATTTTGGCTAAACACCTGTCAGAAAGCATACCCTCTTTGGTACAACAAAAGGGCTTCAAGGCTGAGGAGAATGTCAGAAGAAACTTATTATTACTGGAAGAAATTATCAAGGAGGCTAAATATTAGAAAAGCTTTAATGTTGACTTCATTGACTTTAAGAAGGCCATCCAGCCTTCTTGAAGACCTTGGACCTTCCTTAGATAGGAATCCATACTAGCGTGCAACTATTATCGGAAACCTTATATCCATATGGATTCATTGTAGAGGAAGAGCACAGAGAAACATTTGCAATTGAATGTAGGAATCGATTTGCAGTCTTAGAGACTTTAAGAGACGAAGAACAGACAATTAGTGAAGAAGGGTATGATATTAAGAACATATCAGTCAGTTGGTAGTGAAGTCTTGAGACACACAGTTACAAGGAGAAAGCCATGGATATCGAATGATACTTGGGATACTATAAAAAGGAAACAAAGACAGAAATTGATTGTTGAAAGTTTTCGAGGAAGTAATGAAAATTACAAAGTAGAGCATGCTAAGTATTCCAGTATTGACAGCGAGGTCAAAAGAAAAGCCAGGAATGACTGGAGAGAGTATTTAGACAGTAAAGCAGATTAGGCCGACAAAGCTATGAATTCAGGAAGTGGCTATGGTGTAAGAATAGCTCATAGAATTATTAATGACATCTCGACTGGAGCAAAGAAGAAGTATACACCCATCAAAAAGAGAGATGGCTCTTTTAATGCAACAGACGATGAAGAAAGACAACGTTGGATGGAACACTTTAGTGAGGTTATGAATAGGACATATGAAGAGAATAATTTGATTGATATACCTGAAGCTGATGAAGACCTTGATGTGCCCATGAATGAATTCAGTGTGTTTGAAGTCGAAGGTATCTTTAAAAACTAAAGAGATGGAAAGCCCTGGGATACAATGAAATAACTACCGAAATGATACTGGCCGAAAATGAAGTGATTCCCAGACTACTTACAAAATTATTTTGTAGAATGTGGCATGAAGAGGCAAAACCTGATGAATGGGAGTTAGGAGTGTTGGTGAAAATAGCAAGAAAAGGATACTTGATTGATTGCAATAGTTACAGAGGCATAACACTTACGTCTATTGTTATGAAAATATATAGTATGCTTATTCTTAAGAGACTGGAGAGAAAGATTGATGAAAAGCTGAGAGATGAACAAGCAGGATTTAGAAAAGGTAGAAGCTGCACTGACCAAAGTTTCATTTTGAGACTTGTTGTACAGCAATGCGTAGAATATAGAGATCCCCTTTTGATGTTATTTTTGGACCATGAAAAAGCCTTTGATAGTGTGCACTGGCCAATTTTGTGGGAAAAACTGCGTTATTA
>NC_090755.1:27994428-27996928 GCF_036898095.1 Palaemon carinicauda | reverse complement strand
TCTTAGAGGAACCCGGATAAAATAGGGAGACGAGAGCTTAAGGCCGTGTCCCACAGGGCTTACGGGTGAATTGCGACAGAATAGCGAACGTTATTCGCTAACACTACTCTGTATTCGTGATTCATGATGAAATCAGTTGGCCAGCCTCCGCAATGCATTCGCACTGGTTGTCTCTTCCGCTCCAAGGATTTTGAACTGCTCAAAATTTTGGTTGCGGATGGGAGGCCGTAATACATTCGAATTTCATATTCAAAACATTTGTGATTCAGACCATTACATCCGCTGTTATTAGCTGTGTTCGGCCTTTATCCACAATTCACGGGTAATTGCTTGTTGGTAGTGGAATAGGAGCGTATGTATCGTGTATGTATGCCGAATGTATAGCATAACTAACACATCCATACTACGAATTATAAGAATGCATTCCAGATACATAGCGATTAGGTAACGGTAACCCAAGATTGTATATAAAAGTGAGCCAGAACTAGACTCACGTCAGTTGTCATTCAACGTAACGTATTTGCGAAATGGGATGCAAACATCGCGTAATTTTCTCAGATGAATTTCCATAGACGTCCTGGGTGGAACTAACATAGGATGTCTATTCTTGAAAATCTCAGTGATATTTTCATCGTCCATTAAATACTGAAATTAAATAGAGATTTCATAATATTCATCGTATTTTTAACATAAAATACACAACTTCCTCATTCAGAAGTCTATTGAAAATCTTGTCTATTTTCAATCACTTGACTTAGCGTAGAACAACTATCATCATGGCATTTACATTTTCTGTTAAAAAGGTAAAACAAAATCTAAATGTCCCTACAACTATGGACTATTAAATGGAGAGGACTTCTATAAACTTGTAGCATTTTCAGTTTGGAGAAAATTGGGTTCTCACGACACATTGTAACAAAACCTACGAAGACATTAAATGATACGTTATTATTATTATCATTATTATTATTATTATTATTATTATTATTATCATTATTATTATTATTATTATTATTATTATTATTATTATTATATCAGGCTAAGCTTACAACCCTAGTAAGAAAAGCAGGATTCTATAAACCCAAGGGCTCCGACATGGCAAAATAGCCCAGCGAGGAAAGGAAACATGGAAGTAAATAAACTATAAGAGAAGTAATGAACAATTAAAATAAAATACTTAAAGAACAATAACAATATCAAAATAGATCTTTCATATATAGACTATAAAAACTTGAAAAAAAAATAAACAAGAGGAAGAAAAATAGGATAGTAGTGTGCCTAATTTTATCCTCAAGCAAGAGAACTATACCCCAAGACAGTGGAAGAATACCATGGTGCAGAGGCTATGTTTAAGGGTTTATGTTTTCCTATATTCAAATTGTTTTAAAAGAACCTCCTCTCCTGTGTGTTATACCATGGAATATACTCAATAAATAGATTGCCAACGCAATAATACCCAAATTCAATATGGAAATTTACATCAATTAAATAAGGCTATTGTGAAGTTGTTAGGGCAACACTGCCTTATTAACGATGGCATGCCCTGAATTCTCCCAATAAGAATATTTTAAAATATTCCTCTTATACACAGCTATCCCAAGAAAACATGAAAGCCAGTCGATGAATTAATATTCTTACAGCATTACTGCTCGTGAGGAAATTTAGACATGTGCGCTGAAATAAATGTGATGGGTAAAATTCTGTGTATGAAAAGTTACTTGGTGTGTCTTTTTTCATTATATTTATTCTAAGTAGCGCTACAAAGCATGCAGGGATGGTATTACATTGCAAAACGATTGATAAATAATTTGTAATAGAGGATGATGATATTGTTATCACTTTTCTCATTATGAATATGTTACAATAAAGTAACTAGTACGGAGATGAAACTAAAACGCGTATCTATCACTATTCATACAACACACACACACGTATATGTATATATATATATATATATATATATATATATATATATATATATATATATATGCGTATCTATCACTATTCATACAACACACACACGTGTATATATATATGTATATATATATATAATATATATATATATGCGTATCTAATACTATTCATACAACACACACACACGTATATGTGTGTATATATATATATATATATATATATATATATATATATATATATATATATATATATATATATATATATATATATATATATTTTTATATTTATATATATGTGTATATATATAGATATAGATTATATATATATATATATATATATATGTATATATAGATGTGTATATATATATATATATATATATATATATATATATATATATATATAAATGAGACTATAAAAAGGAGACAAAGACAAGAATTGATTGTTGAAAGTTTTCGAGAAAGTTATGAAAATTTCAAGGTAGAGAGTGCTAAGTATTCCAGTATTGACAGTGAGGTCAAAAGGAAAGCCAGGAATGACTGAAGAGAATATTTAGACAGTAAAGCAGTTGAGGCTGATAAAGCTATGG
>NC_090755.1:27939428-27984428 GCF_036898095.1 Palaemon carinicauda | reverse complement strand
ATAAGCATACTCTATTCTGCTATTTTTCTATCATCAATCCAGTCCAATCCTTTTTCACCATCTCAAACTTTTCTATGCATTACAAAATCCATGAGGAGGATAAACAACATAGGTGACAACACATTACTTTGGAGTACTCCGCTGTTCACTGGAAATTCATTTGCACTCGCTATGCTCACGAACAGACTTAATCAAATATACCTATTTATGAGGAAATACAAGATTTTATTGTTGAAAGAGCCACTGCCGTAGTGCGTGGTCACTGAGGTAGTCCTCTCTCTATTTAACACAAGTTGGTCTTCTGTATCAGAAATGACTAATTAGTTACGAAAGGCTATTTACATGGTAAAAACATCTGTGCGTGTACCTCCAATACTCATAAGGGTAAGACATATTTTTATGGATGTCTAGGGATTGAGTATAGTGCTTGAAGTTTTTTAAAATCTATCCTTGACTTTAGGTCATCATCATCGTTCTGGCCTCTCTTTCAGTGCCACCATAGCTAGATTTATGTGTCACCTTCTGTGTGGCAAAACCTCAAGAAAAGTGAACTCTATGATGCAAAATGAAGATTAAAATACAAGTTGAACAGTTCCAAGCCTCAGAAATTGCCATATAGGAGGCTCAGGCTATGGGAATGTGTAGGCACCATTGGGATCAAAGTTCACGAAGTAACACACTAACTTTGCATTATTCGTTAATATAGACGAAGATAACTCGGCTGAGATCTTAAAAACGGAATGCAAGATAGTTGTTCTAAAAGAACAGTATGAAGTAATTGACCCCCCAGAATATAACTCTGAAAACTATAGTTTCAAAAACATCTGGACGTAATAACGGCAGGATATGGAGAAGAACTTAAGACAACCATTTAGAGGAAAAATTATTGGACTAAAGTGGATGATGTGATAAAAATCCCAAAGAATGCCTACTTTATGAAAATAAAGTTTTAAACACAGAAGATGGTAAAGAAAGCCATGGAAGGAAGCCACTTCATAGCCTACCAATACATCCAAGGTCAGTATATTGAACAAGATACGTATGTTTATAAAACTGTCATTCTCCTATAAATGTTATTCTTATGAGTATCTGTATAATAAATGTTCTATAGATAAAACTTCAAAAATATGCTGTGAAAGCTCATCATATGACCATACATAACAAGGAGTGCACAAAAAAGAAAAAGAAATGTCAATTGCAGTCAAAAACATAGACCTTAGAATCGAATGCCCAGTGAGAAAAGACCTGAATAAAAAGAAAATGCAAGAGATAAGGCAAACATTCACTACAAACAACGGTACAAGTTACGCCAAAGTAACAGCTGCCAATACGGGGAATTATCAGACTAATGCAAATAGCCTCATAGGCAATATACAAGAAGACATAAGAATTGCATTAGTAATGAATATAGTAATAAAATTGGGGCTGCATCAAGGAGGATCGTACTCCTCAATAATAAACTTCATATTAGATAAAAATTTACCAACAATACATTTCGCTGAAGAAACAATAAGATATCCAATTAAAATCTCTCTCTCTCTCTCTCTCTCTCTCTCTCTCTCTCTCTCTCTCTCTCTCTCTCTCTCTCAAACCCGGAAATGAACTTAATTCACACTCAAACTCACCAATCCCTCCATCATGAGATATTAGAAATTTGCAAGAAACAGCATCAAACAGCGGGATTAATACAAACCTCACTACAAAGCCTCCCAAGTTTCCCCATATCCCATTTTGAAATATTCTCAAGGATCAACTTCAGCCTGAAATAAACTTATGTCAGTAACCAAGAATACTAATAAACAAAAAGTAAAAGAAAATGCGAAATTATTGTATTATGCTAACTTTAAGATTATAATAAGAAAATTGTACTTTTATTTAGATAAAATTATGGCTAAACCACATTTTACATTACGTTTACTAATACTTAACCTTCAAACTATATCTTACTATGATGTGGCGGGCCAAGAGTAGGTTGTCACTGAAAGGCGAGATGAATGCAACTGAGTAACTTTATTACGACACATCGAGTATATATACACACTAGGTCCCGGTAAGGTCACAAAATACAGACATGCTATTTCTTGTCAAACCGGCAACCAGTTCTTTTAATAGTTAACAATGAAGTAGGCAGACTGGTTCAAACAGGTTGCCGTCAGTGCGAGGTGAGAGAGAACATACAACGGATAATATAAACAAAAAAGAGAAATGTTGTTGCTATGTACTCTCGTGTGATACACGGGTGGTACATGGCTCCCCCCCCCCCCCTAAAAATAACATACTGTATATGTTAAATAGAGCGCCCTGATCTAGAGAGGTGAACTGTAGGCGGGTCATCTGGCAGGAGATAAGCAGGTTTTAGAGGATCAATGGAGACCCAATCTTCTTTGCCACGAATGTTTAGTAGGAATGCTTACGGATTGCGTTGGATCACAAGGAAACGGCCCGTGTAAGGGGCCATTAGCGGTGGCTTGCTAGTGTCGTTGCGTAGGAAGACGTGCATTGCAGAGTGCAAGTCTGTCGGTATGTGATGCTTCGCTGGGGGCTTGTAAGTCTGGCGGCATAGGGTAAATTTTCCCACGACGTGACGTATGCGCTGGAGATCGTCGGAGGAGGTTGCAGAAGGAAAAAATTCAGCAGGGATAACCAACAAGTTGCCATACACCATTTCAGCTGCCGAGACGTCCAGGGCGTCTTTAGGAGTAGTCCCTAGTCCCAGGAGGACCCAGGGTAGCTGAGTAAACCAGTTGGAGTCCTTGCAGCGGAACATCAAAGCTGCTTCGAGGGTGCGTTTAAAACGTTCAACCATTCCATTGTCAGTGCTGTTGTAGGCAGTTGTCTGATGTAGGGTGATGCCCAGGAGATTCGCCAATGATGTCCACAATTGATAGGTGAAAGTGGTACCCCTGTCAGAAGTAATATGCTCAGGGATACCAAATATTGCTATCCATCCTGAGAGTAAGGCAGATGTACGTGAGGCGGACGTTGCAGTTTCCATGGGAATGGCTTCAGGCCAACAAGTGGAGCGGTCGATGATGGTAAACAGGTAACAATGCCCTTGTGATGTGGGTAGGGGCCTACAACATCGACGTGAATGTGGGAGAAGCGAGGCTGAGTTTGAGGAAAGGTGTCCACTCCTGAATCCATGTGTCGATGTACTTTAGAAGTTTGGCAAGAAGTACAGGCGCGGACCCAATCCTTAGCATCTTTAGTAATGCCGTGCCAAAGGAATTTCGTCTTCAGCAAGCTGTGCAGTAGAATGGTGGGAGGGATGTGAAAGGCCGTGAATGAAATCAAACACCTGTTGGCACATTGGAGCAGGAATCCACGGTCGAGGTCTACCAATACTGACGTCACAGAGGAGGGTGGTGTTGGAGTCATTGAGGGGGACGTCTTCCCAATGCAGGGATGTGCAGGATGTCCTACATGCTTGATACTCTGGATCCTGTCGTTGGGCTTCAGCCAAGGCGTTGTAATCCAATCCCAGTTGAACACCGGCCAACGTGTTTCTTGAAAGGGCATCGGCAACGGGATTCATTTTCCCAGGGACGTGTTGAAGGGTGCAATTGTAGTCAGTCACGGCGGAGAGATGTCGGTGTTGATGGGCGTACCAGGCGTCAGACTGTCGAGTGAAGGCGTGCACCAGAGGCATGTGGTCTGTGCGAATGATGAAGGGCGTACCTTCTAAAAAATGGCGAAAGTGACGGACAGCCAAGTGCACCGCCAGCAGTTCGCGATCGAAGATAGAATAACCCGATTCTGCCTTGAACAGTGTTCTGCTGAAGAAGGCCAACGGGCGGCACAAGCCGTTGACCACCTGTTCGAGTACTGCACCAAAAGCGACTGTGGCGCATCGATGGAGAGAAGAAAAGGGGCATGTGGGATGGGAAAAATGAGAGCAGCAGCGGTTGATAGGGCATTCTTTGTGTTGCAGAAGGTTGCTCCTGAAGGGGACCCCACTTCAGGTCTTTTGGCTTGCCCTTGAGGGAGGCGTAGAGGGGAGCAAGAGTGGCGGCAATGGCTGGCAGAAAACGGTGATAAAAGTTGATCATGCCCAAGAATTCCTGCAGTGCTTTGACGGTTGAGGGCGTGGGGAAGTTCTGGACTGCTGCTATCTTCTCAGGGAGGAGATGGACTCCTTCAGGAGTGATGCGGTGCCGTAATAACGACACTTCGTTGGCGCCAAAGGTACGCTTGTCGTACCGGACTACAAGGTTGTTTTGTTGCAGGTGGTTGAGCACGATGCGCAGGTGTCGGAGGTGTTCATCTTTTGAGGAAAAGAACACAAGTATGTCGTTCATGTAACATATACAGAAGGGGAGGTCCCCTAAGATGCCATCTATGAGACATTGAAAAGTGGCCAAGCATTACGAAGGCCAAAACAGGAGTAAATGAAGATGTATGTACCGAAGGGAGTGGGGATGTCTTCTGGGTTCATAGGCACCTAATGATACCCCTTCAGGATGTCGAGTGTGGAGAAAACCTTCGCTTTGTGCAGGTAGGAGGTCACATCGGCAATTTTTGGGAGGGGTTAGTGATCCAGTTCTGTTTGCATGTTCAGGCGCCTGTTATCCCCACACAGAGGGAGGGAGCCGTCTTTCTTCAGGACGATGTGTAAGGGTGACGACCATGGGCTGTAGTCCTTTTGGCAAAGGCCCATTTCTTCTATTTCAGCGAACTTCTGTTTGGCGGCTGCCAATCAATCTAGTGCCAGATGTCTGAATTTGGCGAAGACTGGGAATCCCGTCGTCTTGATATGGCGATAAATACCGTGTTTGGCAGGAGGCATGGGTGTTTGGTGAAGTTCTGGACGGAAAACCTCCAGATATGGCGCGAGGTGGGCGTAGGCATCCTTGGGTGCGCTGATGTGGAGAGCGAGGTTAGAGGGATCGGGTTGAAGAGGTATCGACAAGTACAAGTCTGCGTTGACCAATCGTCGGTGGGCGACATCGACCAGAAGGTGGAAATGAGAGATGAAATCCTCACCAAGGATTGGCAACGTGATGTAAACAGCGAGAAACTTCCAATTAAATTTGCCGTTTCCAAACGATAATATGAGGTTCTCATAACCGTAGGTGGGTATCGCAGATCCGTTGGCAGCTACGAGGCGGACGTCGGGAGACTTAGACAGACTACGAAGTGTCCTGAAGAGTTCCCTTGGGAAAAGAGAACAACAAGCACCCGTGTCTACCAAAAATCTCACGCCCGTTCCTGCATCATGTAAAAAGAAAAGATTAAAAACACGGGAGGCCGACGCCACGAGCGATGGCCTACTTATACGTTTTTTGGCCACTGACAATCCTTGGAACATTTTATCGCTGCAGCCCCAAATCTGGAGTGTTAGTAGAAAAAGTGCTGCCAATGGGCGGCAGTAAGTGCCTGTAGAAGTCGTTGGTTGGGTCGCGAGCGAGTGGTGGGTGGTGGGTTGCTTTGTCGCCGCTCTGACATATCACGGGGTAGGCGTGTGTGTCCTATGGTATTCACGTCAGCTTCAGTTGACGTTGAATAGGTATCCTCTTCGTCAGGAGTGGAGGTGTCGATGGAGGTCTTGAAGGTCGTGAAGTGGCTGTCTATAAGGGTGTCAGCTTTGGTCATCAAGTCCTTTATGGGTAAACTATCGACATCCGGTATGGCAGTGCGTACAGGTTTGGGTAAACGGCGTACCCAAAGGGCCCGAAGAAGGTTCACCTCACGAGGAGAGCCGACTGCGGCAGGTTGCAGGCGAGCAATACTGGTCATTTCCCTGAGGGTGAGTGAAGTCCTTTGGTCCCCCAACGGTTGTTGAGAGAGCTAAAAAAGCTTTGCTATACAGGCGGCTGGCGAAGTCGAATACTGCTGTAGAAGGTATGTTTTGAGGGCGTCATACGCTAATGGGGTGTTTCCTTGTTCACAAAGCCAGTCAGACATTTCCGGGAAGGTGTCCTCGGGTATCGCCGCGAGAACATAATCTTCTTTAGTGGTTGAGCAAGTCACGCCCTTGATGCGGAACTGAACTTCTGCGCGCTGAAACCAAGCAAACGCCTGTCCGGTGGCAAATGACATAAGTTTGAATGGGGTGGTGCCAACTTCCGTGGAGTCCACCATAGTAACAGTGAGGGGGGGAGGCAGGAGGAGCTAGTCGACTTCCGGGGTCACCAATGTGGCGGGCCAAGAGTAGGTTGTGACTCAAAGGCAAGATGAATGCAACTGAGTAACTTTATTACGACACCGAGTATATATACACACTAGGTCCCGGTAAGAAGGTCACAAAATACAGACATGCTATTTCTTGTCAAACTGGCAACCGGTTGTGTTAACAGTTAACAATGAAGTAGGCAGAAAGGTTAAAACAAGTTGCTTTCAGTGCGAGGGGAAAGCGAAGATACAAAGGATAATATATACAAAAAAGAGAAATGTCGTTGTCGTTACTATGTACGCTCATGTGACACACGAGTGATAAAATGGTTAGCTAGTTAATTGCCCTCATTATAAGAACGTAGAAGTAGAGAGCCTTGTGGGTTATCTACGATATGCCAGGATTTAAGAAAGTATATGTATTTGATAAACTTGTTTATTTTTACATTTATATAAATGATAAACTATTCACTTTAAAGTTCCATGATACATTGAGTAACCATAAATGAAAAAAGGTGCTGAATAACCGCGATAAGATCAGCTACTGAGTAAGGATGAGTTGTAATTTTATAATGACCCAAGTAATAGTAAGATAAATAATTAACGAAGATTTTTATTCAATGGATTTAATCTACATATATAATTTTTTTTTACGCTTTTACTAGGTTATTCTTTCATTATCCGGTAATGGAATGTAAAAAGTCGAATTATTCAAGGTCAATTTTATTGCTCAAGGGTGTTCTAGTCTGCCTGTCTTATCAAAATGCAGGTAAGAGTAATAATTATACGAAACTGGGCCATAGGGGAATTATAAATAAATCTTAAAGAAAGAGTAGTGATTATTCAAAACTAGTGCCAGATTGGAAGTATAAATCAGTCTAAGTGTAGGAACAGGGATTAGCTAAAGCGACACACCAGAATGCGAGCATCAAAAGTTACAGTGATCAGTGATCAATATTATGCGCAGGAGAAGGGACGTATTTGTCAGTTGAAAGTCGCGGGTGTGTTAGGGGTGTTTTGCATATGTTGTTTGTTATTATTTTTTATGCAGAGCTTCAAAGAGGGAAAGACAAACTGGGTGGGAATTGTAATCCATAATTTCTGCCCTGGTAACTTATCAAGGTAAACAGAGTCCAGTACTGCCCCTATGAAGCAGCGAATGGCTGGGTAGGCTAGTCCTTGTCATACCCTTGTACACTAATGGCTTTGTCCAGCTTCTTTACCTCACAACACAAAATCTGCCACATTGATCCTTTAACTGCTGAATCAAAATTGCTCATCAGCAATTTATCAAATCTCCACAACACAAATTCAACTTTGTTACATGCACTCATATATTTTTTGTGGATAAAGAAATTGTTCTCATAGGAAGGATGAGAGAAATAACTGTTCATTTGTATGAGAGTAAATGTGGTAGTGGAGAAAGAGTGTAACATTATTTAGTATACCAGATTTTTGGTAAGATTTTGATTGATAAAGAAAGACATTTGACTGAAGATCAACAAGGGGAAGAACATCATGGGATTGGATCAAGTTCTTGATATGTAACATTAGCGATAAGGTTAAAAGTAAAGGGAAGAAGATAGTTGCTGCATTGCTGAACCTTGTAAAAGTTTGTGATAGAATTAATACACAAGCAATGGGGAGATTATTTGTGCTTAATAGGACGGAGGATTCATTATTAAGAGTGATGAAAAGTGGACATAATGTGATTGACTGGTTTCATATAAAACGGGATATTAGATTAGGATTTGTTTTTTCTCATCAGCAGTTTAGGTTCATATGAAGTGAGTGATGCAAGTTAGAAAGGACAGCAGATGACGTTGTAGAGCTTTTGAAAAAGAAAATCAATTTTGAATTGAGTGGAATTACTTAAGTGTGTATACAATTCAGTTCTGATTGAGAAAAGTGAAGAGACATGGAAGAAACTAGTGAACGAATTTGAAAGTCTTGGCAACGGGAGAATAAATGGCAATTACAAAAGTGAAACAAAGGAGTGGGACGTGAGAGTAAAAAGATAGTGTTGCTTGATGCACTGTTGGGGTTCTGATGAGTCTCTTGCGTGTATAGGAAACATTTAGTGTTGCGTAAGTTCTGCACAAGGGGTTCGTCCATTGCTCGGTGGTGGAAGTTAGAAAATGGTAAAGAAAACTTACTAATGTTCAGAAAGAAGAACCATATACAGTGGTGGACAGTTTTCTTAGAAAGTAGTAAAATTAAATGAAAAAATAAACTGTTATGCCACGTTCATCCTTCATCTGTTGAATTGAGGATGGCCCTCCTAAACATAATGAGTCCTAACTATGATCCATGTAATGCATATACAGAAACCTCATCAGTATTATGGTTGCCCACTCTGCAAACATTTCAATGCTCTTTGTTCTTGCCCACATTCATATAATAGGCCCACTCAGTTGTGAAATTCATATATTAATGAATAGACCCTTGTATCTGAAATAAATACGCAAGACTTGCTGATAAACCAAAAGGCTAAATTCTTTTAGCACAATTCCCTCTTAAGTGAAAAAGGGTTAGCATATGTGTATGTATATATATATATATATATATATATATACTGTGTGTGTGTGTATATATATATATATATATATATATATATATATATATATATATATATATATAGAAAAAATGTAACATGACCAGAAAGCGTGGCAAGGCGTGAAAAACATGGATGGTATTGCAGAAGAGTCTTCATTGCTGAGAGGATGCTTGAGCCTTGTGACTACAAGCTTTTATGAATGATGCAATTCCAGAGGAACTGGAATTTGGGACATACATATTTTGGAAGTTTAGATATTTTAAAATGATGAGTAAGCCTCGCAGTTTTGACTGCGTGGCACTGGCGATATCATTCTTGAAAACAAAACATAAACTGCATTGCAACTGTGGAACCGAAAACTTTATCAGAGATATAATCAAAACTGCGTGGGTGGCGTTGATGGGAGTTAAGAAACTGCTTCATTACAGAGAAAATGCTGGAGTAGCGAGGCAACAGCTTATTATAAGGAACAACACTGCTTTAAAGGAAATTGAATCTGATATCCGTACAGTTTACAAATCTAGATTTTCTGATGGGGCGAGGAAGCCTCACAGTTTACCCTGCATTGGACAAACAATAACAGCTGTGAATAACTAACATAACTCTCGTTGAAAGAGTGGAGCCGTAAGCTTCTTCGAAATTCCGAGGTCTTGCAAACATCATTCATGCTTTTCAAAATTAATCTTGAAATTTTTCATATTAAAATAATCTTAGTAGCCATTTATCAATACTTGTCTATTACCAGTAATTTCGTTGATTCCAAATGCTTTTTATAGTCTAAATTTCACTGCCGTAGCCTTTATATTGAAGAGTAATTTCATCCCTCAACCAATGTAGTGTTGGCGAAGAATCACGTAAAATAAAGTTATTGGAACCAAGTGTTGTCACAAAATATTAAATTGAAAATTGAACTTCAGATTTTGTTTCATTATGGAACTTAACTGGGCCACTTCTTGTCCGGAGAGATATTTTCTTTCGATCTTTAAACACCCCTAAGAGAATAAGACTATTCAGTATATACATTATGTGTGTGTGTGTATATATATATATATATATATATATATATATATATATATATATATATATATATATATATATATATATATATATATATATATATATATATATACATATATTCAAATAAGCCATATATTTTTTATACAATAATGTCTGGATTCTCTTAACGACCTCGAGATCAGAGCCCCAGGTGAAATCACACAAAGACAAGAGGTTGTGACTGGCCGGGAGTCGAACCCTGGTCCGGCAAACTTGTATAGATAGTGACTTACCACTGGCTTGCCGGACCAGGGTTCGACTCCCGGCCGGTCACAAGCTCTTGTCTTTGTGTGATTTCGCCTGGGGCTCTGATCCCTACGTCGTTAAGAGAATCCAGACATTGATGTATCAAAAATATATGGCTTATTTGAATATAAAAAAACACACGTCTAAATTTGTAAAATTTATGTATATATATTTATATATACATATATATATATATATATATATATATATATATATATATATATATATATATGTATATATATATATATATATAAACTGGTGAGGATTCGAGAAGGGATTAACGGGAAATTCCAGAAGGGTTTAACATTCAAGTTCTCAACATATGTTTCCAGCGTGAGACTACTAGCTATACTCATTACCTTCTGAATTAATACACAATAATTGACTAACGACCGGATATAGATTCAAAACCTATTTACATACAATGAATTTTTTTAGAAAACTAGTCTTAATTTTTCTATTATCATACGATCAATTTCTGGTCTGTCGTTGTATATGTGTCCAGATCCTCTTCCCAATATTTTGATGCTGTATCCTAATTTGCTAGTGGATGGTTGAATAGCGTTGCCGAAATTCTTGATTATTGATCATAGCTTCTGAATATCTGACGTTTAGAGATAGAGAGAAGTGCAAGCTCTCCGTGCCAGTTGTGATGGGGAAAGTTCAAAGGTGAGGGGAAAGGGAAAGGGGAGCGATCAACCCCTTTTAGGATCTGATGTCCTCTTCTCCTATCCCCCCCCCCTTTCCTTCTGCTCCCATCAGCCTACTCCTCTATCTCTTCTTCCTCCCGTGGATATCAGGACTGAGGTGGCGGATGTGGATGAACTTATAGTTTAGGGAGAAGAAGAGGGGAGAGAGAGAGGATGTTCGTAGAAAGAAAATTAAGGTAACAGATGATGATACAGTGAAGAGAGAAGTAGGAATTGTGTGAAAAGGTTAGATTGCAGTTGCTGTTTCTGTTTTGACGATGTGATTTAATACTGTAATTTTGCCATATTCTATTACACGTTTTGCTTCAACTTCTTTATAATGTTAAAACAATTCTCTCTATAATATTTTAATCTTGCGTATTGTGCTCTAACTTTTTATAAATTTACAGAATTTTGGTTTGAATTTTCATTTTGAATATTATGATATGATGCCATCTTTTGACTGACTGCCACCATTTTAATATTATTTGATGATGGCAAGAAATGAACATATCACTGTGAAACTGCACTCTATTTTTTATTGAACCTATTTCATAAATTTTTCCTTGTACTTTATCTCAAGTCATTTATTCGCAAATCTAATGGAAGCATAAAAAAAAAGTATTCTTAACGGTTAAGGGAAAAATTGAGGAGCAGACAAAGCTTGGCAGTGACGGGATCGAGCAATATAGTGTACTAATTATTTTTTGTTTCATACCGTAATATAATGAATCCGACATCTATCATGTTAATCCTTTTTCTATAACTCCACTGGAGGATCACGTCCAATTTGGCGAAAGCGCCAAGTATTGATTGTTCTTATGATATTCAGACCTAATCTCAGTATCCCTACCAAGTTTGGGCTTCGTTTTTCAAACTCAGTTGTAGTAGTGGCATTACCCTCATGCAATGAAATCAACCTACATCAGATTATTAGTTTCCGACGACTTCCATTCGCCCATCTTTGTTTGTCTTTCATTGTGTTGGTGACGTTTAGCTTGTTATATCAAATCGTCCTTCATATTTTAATTAATTTTATTTAAATGTCCTATAATATATAATCACTCATAGGTTGGCCTGAAGAAAGATAATCCATTTACTATAAATGAGACTGCGACTTCACATTCTTTCTGACTTGATATTTTCATTAAATAAAGCTACCTGACCAAAAATTCGCTAGCCGAAGATGTTAAAGATGATTGCCTATTTTTCATATCTAATTCCATAGTTTGGTAATTGATCATTAAGATGTGCGGTCTTTCCTCACAAATTTTGAGAAAGATATAGATGAAAGAAACGTTCTTTCTCACAATTGCAATGGTAGTAATGATTAGTATTTTTTCTTGAAAACGTAGAAAATATAGTTATGAGTATAGATACTGCTAAAAACAAATTTGGGTCTAATGAAGACCAATGAAAGGTGAGCCTACTAATTCTGAATGCTGAAAATCCACTTGATAATTTTCAAAGAGATGGGCGCAAGTGACAGTGGGTCATTGTTAGACCCGAAAACCCATAATTTATATAACTTGGTTCAATCTTTGGGGGGAATTCCAGAAAGTTATAGGACTTTAGAAAATGCCAAACTAGGAAATAAGATACTGAATAATGGGCCTATTTGTAAACGAAACTGGCGACCTCAGTTAAATGCTAAATTAGGGTTTAGAAATTATTGGGCATTACCTTACAAAATAAAATTGCATGCTCAGAGAAATACCAAATTAGGAAAATAAATCGTGGGGGAAAGGACTTGCTTACAAAGGATAATGGCAAATTCAGACAATTGCGAAATAAGAGAATAGAATTGTTAGGGAATTGCCTTACTTTCACGGAAACAGACATGCTAATTTGCCCTTTATTTTTGGAAAAGGAAAAACGCTAAATTTTTATTCACACCAGTAGAGCTTTTGTTATTGAGATAGGCGTCAACGGCTTTAGCTTAATGGCTTACAGCGATTGATGGTGGAAAGTGATACATGAGGGAAGAGGAAAGTATATGTTCCCCTCGTCATGGAGAAGATTATATTATTGATTTTCTAACAGATAGTAACCCATTTCGGAATGACTTGAGTAACTCAATAAATGGCTTAATGACTGATAAACTAAAGATACAGATAGACAGACAGCCAGACAGAGGTAGGTAGCGTAGGAAGGTTTGTGGTTGGATTTTTTATATAGAACTTAAAAATCGAAGATAGTATTTTTTTGGGGGAAAAATTTAAATGTGTAGATATCATATAATGCATCATATTAGAATCAAATTTTCATTCATAGCATGACAATAGTGAATTATATTCTTGACTATTCTACATTTCGTCTTATTTTATATATATATATATATATATATATATATATATATATATATATATATATATATTTATATATATATATGTATATATATATTTTACTTCGTTTATCATGTATTAACTGGAAGAAAACAGCGGTGGTAGTCTCATAAAAAAAAGATGGAAACTCCAAAATGCAACATCATAACGGTCGAGCAACAATAAAACAAACAAATGCCCTTGTATATCTAGTTAGTAGAATAATACCTAATGCAAAATGTAATAAATAAATAGAAAAAAATACTAATAGCAAAAACACACAACAGGATAGAAATTCAGACAAGAGGTAGAACACTGAAAACGTATGTATGGTCCACACTTACTTATGGCTTAGAGGCGTGGACATTAAATAAGAATTAGACAAATAAAATAAATGCAGCTGAATTATGGTTTTACAGTAGAATTTTGACGATCCCATGGACTGAGAGAGTAAGAAATGTGGAGGCATTAGAAAGAGTGAATCAAGAAAGATCGCTTCTGAAAGTGATGAGGAGGAGGCAGATGGAATTTCTGGGATGTAATAAGGAAAGAAAAGATCGAACTTTTGTGCCCTACGGGAAAGATAAAGTGGAGAAGAGCAAGTAGCTGGCAAAGGAAAAAGTTTCTGGATAGCTTATTGGACGATGTAAATGAATATGTAACAGCTGGACATTTTATACAGAGAACTAGAGACAGGACCAGTTGGAGGCAATTGACAGCCCACGTCGAAGACATGGCAGCTAGATAGAACTGGAAGCATTTAAAATCGGAAAAGTATTTTATAGTTGCATATTTGTTCTAGAGTATATTGTAAATTTTGCCGGGGAATTTGATTGAAAGGACCTTCCATCATAGAGTCGGGCGCTTTTGTAAAGCCTTTTTCAATATCCTAAAATAATTCAGGAATCTTCTTGTTTTACTGGTTATTACTAATTAATTGACCATCAATGTCAAGAATTAAATAAACTTCATTGTATAGATTATATTAATTTTCTTTTATTATAAACTTACAATACTTTGCTGTAAATGTGCAATGAATTTTAACCATTGTGGAGATTGCACTTCTTCCTTTGACCTTATTACTCCCACAGCATAACAAGGTTGACTGCTCGAGACAAATTTATCCCTCTATTTCTATTTCTTGCATCTTCTTCCCCCAGTCTCAATCATATGCCTCCTCGCCAGATCCCTCTACCTGATCCGTTTACGCCCCACACTCCTCCTCATCACAGTTATGTTAGTAGCTCTCGTGATTGGTTCTACGCCGTCCTTTTTTATTACATGGTCATAGTATCTCAAACGAGCTTCCTTATTCTTATCTTTTACATTACATATACCACACATTCTTCTTCTATCTTGACTCTCCTTCCATTCCAGCAGTGATATTCCGACAATCCATGTTGCCATCCTTGCCTCGATTCTTTCCAGCAGTCCCTCTTTATTCTGAAGTGCCCAGAGCCCCTATAGTATAGGTCTGATAACTGTTTTATAGATCTTTATTTTAAGTCTCATTGTTATTTTCTTGTTCAAAACAACTCCAGTTACTTCCGTACATTTTCACCATACTTTCTGCCTCACTAGTTTCTCAGTACATCCTATTATGTTGTTATTGATCTCAAGTAGTTAAACTCGTTATTCTGTTTTAGTACAGCCTTCTTCCACTTGAATGTTTATTTCTTCCTCTTCTTCCCTACTACTAATAATTAGGTCTGTCTTTCCAATGTTCAACTTCAATCCTTTCCACGCTATATACCTCCCCTGCAATTCTTCTTCTGTGCCTGCTACAATGACCAAATCATCAGCAAACGTCAGTTCCTCAATTCGTCGTTGTTCCTTAATTCTGAAAAGACGAGAAACAGGGATGGACATAGAGCAGATCTCTAATGGAGGCTAACCATCTCAGGGAATGTCTCCGTTTCCCCTGATTTTGTTTTTACAGTGGTTCTTGTCCCCTCATAGATCATCCTCGTTAACTTTACCAGCTTCTCCGGCACTCCTCTCTCTCAAGCACCAATATGTAACCTTCTTGGTACCCTGTCATATGCCGTTTCAAGATCCACAAAACACATGTGAACTCTCCTGTTTCCTTCTAGATAATTCTTTTGGACATGTCTGTCTGTAAAGATAGCAACCAGTTGTGCTCTTTTCCTTCATAAACCCATACTGCTGCTCATGTATATCTATCAACTCTCTCAACCTTACTTCTGTTCTTTCTAGTATCTTGAATACAGGCCCCAAAAGCTTTATTCCTCTGTAGTTCCCTCCGTTTAACGCATCTTCTTTTTGTTTATATGATTTAATTATCCAACAATCTTCCCAGTCCCTTGGCATTTCCTCTACATCCCAGATCTTTTCCAATAGTGTGTGCTCCCACTCCCTTTGTAGATTTTCAAATGACCTAATAATTTCTACTATTACCTCTGATTTTTATGCTGTGTTATTTGCTTTTCCTTTCTTTATAGCGTTCTCGACTTCACTCTTCTGGATGTTTGCTATTGGTCCTTTTACTGAAGGAATTATTTTTCAGTTCCTTATATTCATTCTCAGTGTTTAATAGTTGCGAAAAAATACTATTTCCATCTTTTCTTGAGCTCTTTTTCTCAATAAGATATTTCCCTTTTCAGTTTTGATAATTCCAACGTCTCCTATATCCTGCCTGTCTTTTCTTCTCACTTCTACAATCATGTAAACCATCTTTTCTTCCACCGGTGTTCCCATCATTTTATATCACAGTCCTGGCATCTCCCTTTACCATCGCTACCATTCTCTTTGTTTCCTTCTGTATCCATCTATATTCCTCATTAGTTTGGTAGTTTTTATCTTCTTCCCACCTTATTCTGGCTATGCCCTTTTCCTTCACAGCTGTGTGAACCTCTTGATTCCAGCACCATGATTATTTTCTGTTGTTGTTTTCCACATGTCTTCCCACACACTTCTGGCTTTTTCCACTTCTGAACTCTCTTGCCTTCTCCCCCTTCAGCTTCCAAGTTTTGATCCTCCTATTCATGGCTGTGGTTTTTCTTTTCCTTATTGCTTTCACCCTAAAATATACCACGACCAGTTCATGTTGCTACTTTAGATTCATTTGGAATAACCTTGCAATTCATATTTTGTAGTCTTCATTCCTAACCAATACATAGTTAATTTGAGTTTAATTTTGCCCATTTTTATGTTACTAGATGACTTTGCCTTTTCTCAAACTAAGTATTCAAGATTACGTGATTCATACCTCTGCTAATTCTAACGATCTTTCACATTCCTTTTTTTTTCTCCTGTAACCTATTCCTGCATGTTTTCCTTCAAAGCCATCAGAACTCTCACTTACATGTGCATCCAGTTCCCCAGATAACACTGATAGTTCACTTCTTGGAACACTATAATATCTTCTTCTAATTTCCCTCTGAATTCCTCCTCTTCACCTCACTCTTGAAGGCGTATGCCAAGTTGATATGCCATATTCTCTTATTCTTCACCAACTTTAAGCCCATGAGTCTGTCACTGATACCATGGAGCTCTGTGACATTCTCCTACAAATTCCCTAATTAACTTTGGAAAAATTACTTATTTGAATTGTTTTTATGAGGGTGTTAGAATTAATAAAATATTTGATCAAGTATCTTCATGTACTAAATTATTTGTTGTATGTATAGAGTTGTAGGATTAATTATCAAACTAAATAGTGATAAACTGAAGATCACTCCGACGTATGAACCAACAACATTCCATACTGAGGAATAGAAACCTTTTATGAAGATCTGGAGTTATCTTTGAAAAAACATAAAACTCAATTTACATTTGTTTTGGTAGATTTCAATGCTAAATTGGGTCAAAAGAAGGGATAAGAATTAGGAATAGGTGAATTTGGAATAGGCACAAGGAATGACAGAGGAGTCATGCATGTAGAAGCTGAAAGATACAATCTTAAAATTATGAACACTTTTTTTATATATAAAAAGGAACATAGAAAATGTACATGGAGAAGTCCATATGGAGAAACGAAAAACGAAATAGATTTTATTTTCAATGAAAAAATCTAATGTGAAAGAAGTAACAGTGTTAAACAAGTTAAAAGTAACCATAGAATGTTGAGAAGCTATTTTTTTTAAGATCTAAGGAAAGGAAGAGAAAATCTAATTTTAAGAAGGATAATAAACACTCCTGTAATAGGAGAAAAATATGAGGATTTTAGTTTGGTAATATAAAGTAGGTACTCCCACCTACATGATAAAATATAAGTAAGTAAAGAAGAAATGAACTGTAATTTAATCAAATTTGTATTGGAATCAACACAAGAAATAGATTGAAAAGTTCCTAGATAAAGACCAAAAATCTAATAAAGAAAAGATTGGGAAAGAGGGAAAATCCAAGAGAGGGGAAATAGAATTAGCAGAGTTATCCAAAAACAATAAACAAAATAAAAGCCCAAGAGACTCGTAATCACAATCAGACCAAAATTGAGGAAACTTCGAGGAAAGGAAGAAGCATCAAATTGATGATAAAAATACTTGGAACAAAGGATTTTATACAATGTTGTATAAAAGTGATGTAAGAAATAATTTTGACAAAAGAAATCATGAAATACCTGAGCCGGTACCAAAAGTAACAGTAGAAGTAAAGAAAGCATTAAAGGCATGAAAAGAGGCAAAGTGGCTGGAGAAGATAGCATAACAATTGATTTCATAAAAATTGAAGTAGATGTCATAGTAGTAAAACTGCCTGAACTTTTACACAAAATGTCTGCAAGAACTCTCTATACCTACAGCTTGGATAAACTTTATCATTATACTAATTCACAGAAAAAGGAGACACAAAAGACCCGAGAAATTACCGCCCATTAAGTTTACTCTCCATGATGTATAAAATATTCACAAATATCACATTAGGCTGAATGGAAAGAGAACTAGACAGCTAGACTCTATTCAATCAAAAGAACAGGCAAAAATTCATTACACGGATTTAGAAATCTTCCAGGAAGTAATTAGTCTACAGCCTCTTTTGTTAGTTTGTCCACCTATTCGTTTTCTGGCACATTTACATGAGTTTGAACCCCAAAAAAACTGCACTTCTTTGCCTACAGAGGTATTCAACAACGGACCGTATCCAAGTAATTTACCAGCTAACGGAAAAATCAATCAACTGAGTATGACAAATCACTGTGTATGGCATTTGCAGACTATAAGAAAGATTTTTATTCTGTCAAAACTTCAGCAGTTATAAAAGCCCTTTAAAGACAAGAAATATATATAATTTTATGTTAGAACACTTGACAATATCGATATGGGAAGTACAGAAATCCTAAAACGAATTACTCAGGGCGGTCCCGTCTCTCCTAAATTATTTACAGTATGCCTAGAAGTATTTTTTAAATAATAGATTGGGAAAATGTAAGAATTAACATTGATGGGGAATGCCTTAACAACTTAAGATTTGCAGATGACATGGTTCTGTTTAGTGCAACGGGGAAGGAATTGCAAAATGTGATAAAAGATTTGAATAGAGATAGCCAAAATGTAGGACTGAAAATTAATATGAAGAAATCCATGATAATGTTCAGGGAAAATGCAGATAACCAATAGGTATTATGGACGAATCTCTAAAGATTGTTAATGATTATACATACTAGAGACAGTCAGTAAGTGTTTCCCCTGGTCATGAGACCGAAATTAAAAGAAGGATAAGCATGGAATGGTAAAGAAAAGGAAACTGAAAGGTAAAATGCCACGTTCTCTAAAAAGAAAGAGTATTAAATGAGATCGTCCTACCAGTATTAACTTGTTCATCGGAAACTTAGAGCCTTGCTAAAGCCCTTGAATATAAGGTAGTTACTTACAGATTACAGGGAAGAAAGACATAACGATTGATTGACGAACTTTAAAAATTTGCTGGTATAGATTGCCTTAGAAAAATCATAAGCAGACTCTAGTTGAAGGACATTTCTGAGGCTTGTGTTCTGCAGTGGACCAGTAACGGCTGATGTTGATGATGATGTACTCATCATCATCTCCTCTTACGCCTATTGATGCTAAAGACATCGGTTAGATTTCGCAAGTCGTCTCTATCTTCAGCTTTTAATTCAATACTCCATTCATCATCTACTTCGCGCTTCATAGTTCTCAGTCATGGAGGCCTGGGTCTTTCAACTCTTGTAGTTCCTTGTGGAGCCCAGCTGAGTGTTTGGTGAACTAATCTCCCTTGAGGAGGGCGAAGAGCATGCCAAAACCATCTCCATCTACCCCTCATGATCTCATCCACATATGGCACTCGAGTAATCTCTCTTATAGTTTCATTTCTAATCCTATCCTGATATATAGCTACCAATATCTCTCTGAGGGCTTTCTTCTCAATTCTACTAAATCTATTGGAGATTGTTTTATGGTCATATCATGACTCATGTCCATAGAGTAACACCGATCTCATTAAACTGGTATATAGTCTGAGTTTTATAATTATGTAATTTCAGGCGATTTGATTTCCAAATTTTACTTAACCTACCCATTGTCTGATTTGCTTTTTTGAATCTTTCTCTAAACTAATTCTAAAGACCCTGTTTTGGAGGTCATAGGTCCTAAATACTTGAATGATTCTTCCTCATTAATCCTTTCTCCTTCCAATGATATTTCATCTTCCATTGCATACTCTGTTCTCATCATCTCTGTGTTTCTTCTATTTATCCTCAACTCAATCGTGTGTGATATTTCATGCATTCTGGTAAGCAAGCACTGCAAATCCTGTGGTGTTCTGCTAACAAGGACAGCATCATCAGCATACTCCAAGTCTGCTAAATTCCTATCACCTATCCAGTCCAATCCTTCTCCACCATCTCTGACTGTTCTACGCATTACAAAATCCATAAGGATAAACAACATAGTGACAAACACATTCCCTTGGAGTACTCCGCTGTTCACTGGAAATTCATTTGAAAAGACTCCATTAACATTAACTTTGCACTTGCTATGCTCACGAACAGACTTAATCAAATTTACATAATTAAGAGGAATTCTATAATAACCCAGTACTTTCCACAAAATTGGCCGGTGCACACTATCAAAGGCTTTTTCATAGTCCACAAGTGCCATGAAAAGGGGATTTCTATATTCTACGAATTACTGTACAACATATCTCAAAAAGAAAATTTGGTCAGTGCAACTTCTACCCGTTTAAATCTCTCAGCTTTTCATCAGTCTTTCTCTCCAGTCTCTTAAGAACAAGCATACTATATATTTTCATAATAATTGACGTAAGTGTTATGTCTCTGTAATTATTGCAATCAGTCAGGTCTCCTGTTTTGCTAATTTCACCACCACTCCTAACTCCCATTCATCAGGTTTAGCTTCTTCATCCCACATTCTACAAAGTAATCTTGTAAGTATTCTGGGAGTCACATCATTTTCGACCAGTACCATCTCGGCAGTTATTCTATCGTATCCAGGGGCTTTCACTCTCGTTAGTTTTTTTTAAGTTATCCTTAACTTCAAACACTGAATTCTTTCGTGGGCACATCAAGGTCTTCATCAGCTTCAGGTATATCAGTCAAATTATTCCATTCATAACCTCACTAAAGTGTTCCATCCAACGTTGTCTTTCTTTATCTTCTGTTGCTATAACAGAGCCATTCCTCTTTTTGATGGGTATATGCTTCTTCTTCTTTGACCCAGTCGTGATTTCACTAATAATTCCATGAACAATTCTTACACTAAGGCCACTTCCTGAATTCATAGCTTTGTCAGCCTCATCTGCTTTATTGTCTAAATATTCTCTTCAGTCATTCCTGGCTTTTCTTTCGACCTCACTGTCAATACTGGAATACTTAGCATGTTCTACCTTGTAATTTTCATTACTTCCTCGAAAACTTTCAACAATCAATTTCTGTCTTTGTCTCCTCTTTATAGAATCCCAAGTTTCATTTGATATCCAAAGTTTTTTCCTTGTTACTGTGTGTTCCAAGACTTCACTACCAACTGACTGATATATGTTCTTAATATTACACCATTCTTCATTAATTGTCTGTTCTTCGTTTCTTAATGTCTCTAAGACTGCAAATCGATTCCTACATTCAGTTGCTAATGTTTTTCTGTGCTCTTCTTTTAAAAGCTTAGTTGTATCTAGGTATTCTATCCATCTTTCTGTTGGGTGCCTTCAGTTTTAGTTTAAGTATGGCAATGAGGACCTGTTGATCACTACTTCCTACTTTTCTCTTTATTAATGGTAATGGGATCTATCTGATTTTTATAATTGCCACATGGTGAGGTGCATGTAAATTTGTGGATGTTCTTGTGGTGAAACAGATCAATGAAATTTCTTCTATCACCACTATATATACCACTAATATTCTTGATGATAGAATTAAATTCACCCCAAATAAACTGTTCGAAGGGAAAACCGCTCTTCTACTATTAGTTCCCTAAAATTATCCGGAAAGCTAAAACGTTAATTTCACGTAATCCTGGCATTGATGGTACGGGCAAAACTGCCATAAGTAACCTCGCAATAGGTAAACTTTACTTTAGAACATTGATCATGATGATGATGATATCCGATTTGTTTGTATATACTGCTATTAATGTCACCTTAATCATTATTTTTTAACTTATACAACCTCATCTTGTTTGTTTTACTTATAAACGTTTCTCATTTCGAGACTGTAAATGTTTCACTTTCCTGTAGTCTCCTTCATCCGCTAGATTCTTAAGTCTAAATCAACGTCTCTATTCCGTGAGACTTAGGAGCAGTCGCGACACGAGAGGCGGGTTTTATAGACACCAGGCTTGATTTTGTTGACTTCTCATATTTGGGTCCTTTTGGTCCACAGCCAGGAAATTTCCTTTTTATTGGTCTGAGAGAGAGAGAGAGAGAGAGAGAGAGAGAGAGAGAGAGAGAGAGAGAGAGAGAGAGAGAGAGAGAGAGAGATTTTGTGTTCCAGGTTATTGCTTTTGAAGTCAGTGTGGTATTTATTGCATTCTGTTGAAAATTTTATAATTAATGATTATTGTTGTCACCATACATTACGTTGATATGCCCTGTACCAGTACAGGCTTTTGAACTTTAAGCAGCCTTGAGGAACGGGTAGGAGGTATTCTTAAATTTTTTGTTTTACTTATGAAGGAGAGGTGATGGTCAATTTGCATTATGCGTTTCTACACAAAGCATAGCTGAATCTTGTCTTTCATTTGTATGTGCTATCATTTCGGAATTTCGTTCTTTTTCGAGGCAGTACATAATTTGGACTTTCAATTTTTTCCTATTCATATTTTTGCCTTTTAAGTTCCGCCTCTCTTTTTCTGGTGGATTGCTACCTTATGGAATTTTGCCTATTGATTTTTAGGCCAAGACGTTGCAGGGGGTTATTGCAAAAGTATGGCTAAATTCTTAATATTTGTATGTACATTTCTTTTTAAGTATAAATGTCATTTCCCTTAAATTTTGTTGCTTCATATCACTTTTTATTTCGAGACGATTCGTACACTTCAAAATATAAGTCACTCTGTAACATGTAATGATGTATCGTGAATTCCATATTTTGCATGTAAGTGGATATGGAACACCATATGTAGTTTTACTGTATGCCTTGAAGAAAGCAAACTACTTGAGAAAAGGTATCTACCAAGCAGTTATTTTCCATCATTACCTCCACCAAAGATATATATATATATATATATATATATATATATATATATATATATATATATATATATATATATATATATATTCAAATAAGCAATATATTTTTGACACATTAGTGTCTGGATTCTCTTACCAACCTCGGGATCAGAGCCCTAGGCGAAATCACACAAAGACAATAGCCTCTGACCGGGAATCGAACCCTGGTCCAGGAAAATTGTATGAACAGTGACATACCACTTGGCCACGACGAAAGATAAAAGTCAATGACAATTTTTCTATACTTATACCTGTCGAATTCAGGTTTTTTGTACTTAGAATTGAAATCAACTCATCTTCACCCTCGTAGCTAATGGTATGTTTGTGACTTGGCATTCGATTAATGATAAATTTTGCACATTTATACGTGTTTTTCATATTCGAATAAGCCATATATATTTGATACATTAATGTCCGATTTTCTTACCGACCTCAGGATCAGAGCCCCAGGCAAAATCCCTTAAAGACAAAGGTTCTGACCGGCCGGGAATTGAACCCTTGTCCAGTGTTACGACCCGTGTCGGGCCGTGGTGCAAGTTCTTATTGCACGATAAGAGAGGTCAGTGTTTACAAAACTATCCAACAGTAAAATGGTCAGCGGAAACGAAAACATTTGGGAAAACTTAACAATATTTATTAGCAACAATTTTTAGAACAGTCAACCTTGTGACTACCTAACAATTTGAATTAACAACCTACAACTAACTATTATCAACTAACACTTAACAAATAACAATTTTCAATTAACAAATAACCATTAACAAAATTCCCTAACGGGAAACACCACACTCTTAACGAGAGAGAGTCTAACATTTAAATAATTATCCACATACACAAGAAACAAAAAAAATAAGAAATATGAATTCTCACACTCTTTGGGGCTGGATAAAATCACCACCTGCTCCAACCAAAGTAGCGACTCCAATTAACTCAGCTACCGTAGGGAATGCAGCTCAGCAGATCAAAGGAGGGAAAGGGAGTCCTAACCCAAAAAAGGTAAATAATATCTCCTACCTGGCAACTGCTTCCCTACATATCACCACGAGCTCCAAAGCTCTCGCAACTGACTATGTCGAGGATGCATTGACAGCGGTGTCTCTCCTGTGTCCACCTTGAAGCCGGGATTCCTACGTTGGCGCTGTGGACTGCAGAAGAGATCACACAGGAATTGCAAATCACCAGGTGGCAGAAATGCACCTGCTAAAAGCCATCGAACATTGGTGTTGCAATCCTCGGAAAAGCTCACATAAGCCAGCTGCTGAAGTAGGTCCATGGAACCTCGTGCTCGAACTGTGTCTTCCAACAATCGAGTTCCTTGCATGTAAACACAATCGTCTCTTTTCACCAAGGACTCGAAAAACACAGAAAAGAAACAAGCATTAAACTAGACACTTGTAATCTTTAAGCAAGCGGGAAGGAGGTTAAAACACTTCAAAAGAAAAAAAAAATTAAATTTACAGTTGAAATTTTATTAACTAAAACTTATGCTAATTTTACATGAAACAAAAATGCAGTAACAAGGCTGACGTAAACAAAGAAAAAATTACGTTAATACATAATACATAATGTATACGTGTTTTTCATATTCGAATAAGTCATATATTTTGGATACATTAATGTCCGGATTTTCTTACCAACCTCGGGATCAGAGCCCCAGGCGAAATCACGCAAAGACAATAGCCTTTGACGGCCGGGAATCGAACCCTTGTCCAGGAAACTTGTATGAACAGTGCATACTTCTTGGCCGCGAAGAAAGATAAAAGTCAATGACGATTCTTCTGTACTTATACCTTTCGAATTCAGGTTTTTTGTACTTTAAATTGAAATCAACTCATCTTCACCATCATAGCTAATTGTTTTTTTTTTTTTTTTTTTTTTTTTTTTTTTTTTTTTGTCTCAGGTAATAAACATTCCTCTAAGAGTTGTGATTCTATTCCGTTCTCAGTCATTATAGATGATAACAATTAATCTGAAGGTTGAAAACTACATTTTATTATCATAAAGGGGTTAAAGGTGGTGTAAATCATTGCAAAACAACGGAGCCCAAAGGGGGTACTCAGAACTCACAGTAATTTTAATAACTTCAGACGAACAAGGTAAAATTATGAGGAATTATTTCGCCGAGAAATTTTTATTCAAAATTTTCGTTTCAAACTGTTGTCATTTTACTTAGTACTTGAACCAGACCTCTATCTTTGTTGGCTCCTTATAAATACTTATGTTTTAGATATGCAGTTCAAATTTCGGTTCGCAGAGAATGTCCGATAGCTTTTTACTTTACACAACAGACATTTACATTATATGTACTTTACGTAATTGTATAATTGTGATTTTTTTTTTTATTTACTCGACGTTGCTTAGAATTACATGGAATATTCATTTTTAACGTCAAATGGGAAGGGGTTGGAGGGTAGTACAGGTAAGAATTCTGGGAGATTGTAAGTAGTGATAGCAAAGTTTTGTTGTCTAGCTACAATAGTTGAAGAGTAGAGACAGTTAATGTTTTTTTTTTTTTTTGGGGGGGGGGGGAGGGTACACATTCATTGCGTGTTTGTACAGTCACTCAAAAGAGCGATATTCTCACATAAGACTTACTAGAGCAACTTGCACCGAAGCTGAAAATTTAATGGTTAAAATCTTTTTAGGAGTCTTATAGCAAATATGCTATTTTGAAGAAAAAAATTATTAACATTATTATGTTATACGGGAAAAGATGTTTATACTTTATGATATAACAAAGAAAAGCAAGTGAGACAGAACCATTAAATAAATTAATCAAAACTCATGCCATTATCATTATTATTACTTGCTAAGCTACAACCTTAGTTTGAAAAGCAGGATGCTATAAGACCAAGGGTTCCAACAGGGAAAATAGCTTTGCGAGGAAAGGCTACAAGAGAAGTTTAAGAAAAATAACAACATTAAAATAAATCTTTCGTATTAGTTAATTGAAGGAATATGTTGAAGAATTCTTCCCTCGTTTATTGTGAAACATATTTCATGAGTAAATGTTGAGAAAGTTATGGTTTGCTTAGGTCTGATAAGTTGGAAATTAATTTTAGTTGAAATGGAAAGAAACAATTTCACATGTAAGATAGTGGTCATGGTTTACGTATTTTCCTTTATGATATTGAAATTTATTAGAAAGTTTGCATGGCCATTTGTTTTGCGACAAATATAATTAAATAATATTATTATGAACGATTTAGTATTTTCTAATAATTAGTAATTCCTTATGAATAATTTTAGGCTATTGGGCAGTCGATCCCACTTGTAAAAACTGTAGAAATAGACTACAATATTTTATTTTTCTGTTAATGTGTATGAAGGATTATAAATGTAATTTTGAAACCAAACTCGCCATTAAATTCGTTAATTACTTTTGCTGTGTTGTCCATGCATTCAATTGGCGAGAAACATGTTATATGCAACGAGTGACACTCTTTAATAAACGCCTGTATTACAATAGCACTGTATTACAATGTAGCACCTATCTGCAATGTAATGGAATGATTGAGTACAGTCTGCAGTTATCTCCTGGCTTTGCATAACGGGATTTCAAATAAAAGGGGAAGATGATGCAGGATGTTAAATACTCTTTTAAAGTTATGGATATATAATAAAATAATGTATTTTGTATCCTGTCATGTTGACAGAAAATCTCTCTCTCTCTCTCTCTCTCTCTCTCTCTCTCTCTCTCTCTCTCTCTCTCTCTCTCTCTCTCTCTCTCTCTCTTTTTGCCCAAGCTTGTATCTGTATTTGTATGTTTAGCTCTTCATTGATCTCTTTTATGATGTTTTATATATTACACAACTTAGTTACCAGTTTTCCTTCTCCATTATACGTCAAGGCGTGTTCAGTTTTAATATCATCCATTATTATTCAATCTTTATAATTAATCCCTTTTTTTTTTACTGAACATCGCACATGATGTAATTTTATGCTCTTCCATGTTTCTTTTTTATTTAAAGACATAGGATATATTTAATTTTCTTATCATTTCCATGTCTTAATTCACAGCTGTCACTCATTCCTATTGTCAGGTAAAAAAATATATTAGCAAAATCCATGTCTTCCTGCTTTTGTTTTTACTATTTACATCTGTAACAACACTGGTATTTCTCGACTTCCCATATGACTAGTTTCACTCTTAGCTTTTATATAATTAGATGGGTGCCATTAGAATTTATATATGTACATTATATATACTTTTATATGATGAATATATATATATATATATATATATATATATATATATATATATATATATATATATGTGTGTGTGTGTGTGTGTATCTTTCGATTATCGAATTCATTCCTCCTTGGGAATAATATATACCCAAAAGGGATTTATTTATATATGAAGAGGACATCTACCTTTGTCAGGGTATGATTCTATGTCTTGGGATCATGGTACAGGATCAGACTGTAGAAATATCCATTAATGGATATTCAATAGGCCGTAAGTTTATGTCCAAGTGCCAGCTTCTGAATAATAGACAGAAGTAAAATATTCAAAGCAAGGCAGAATGAGGGAATTAGGGTAGGTGGATCTCCAGAATTCTCTTTTTGGATATATATATATATATATATATATATATATATATATATCTTTTTGGATATATATATATATATATATATATATATATATATGTATATATATATATTTATATATATATATATATATTGCATATTGATTTTATTTTTTTATTTTGCAATCCAAGAAGAGACAGACTGGATAAATTGGAAGTGTAGCAAGCTACAATAGCCTTTGTAAATTAGGTCCGGAGGAAGAGAAGGTTGTGGATCAATGGGAGGGATATAAATTTTTGTTGCCTAGAGAAAAGCATTTGTATAGTTTAAAGGCAAAGGAAAAATGCTTTTTTGGGGGGGCAAACATTGCCCTAGAGAAGGCATATGATAGCATTAATAGCAAGTATTAGAATAGATAAATGTGAGAGTGATTGGTTTAGTGTAAAAGTGAGTTATCAGTTAAGGCCATATTGTGTTTATATGACTGTTAAATATTTTTTTGGCTGAAATAATGTGGCAAGTCAGAGATAGGATAGCAATATCTGTGTAGAATGGTTAGTGTTTGGCTATGATATTCTTTTGAGATAGCAAAGAGAAACTGCAAAAATAGATACAAGATATTTAAGGATAAGTAAGAGAAATGGGATAGTACAGATAGTAATAGAGACATTGGAATAAAGAGTTTTGATATTAATATTGGAATAAATAAAAAAATAAATAGTGATTCACAATAATGTACCTAGAAGAGAGAGGGATTGTAAGAAAGCCAAGGTTAATTCTGGGAAGTATCCTTTATGTAAGTAATGTGGAGGCCCAAAGTGATTAAAAGCTAAGGCATGGGTTTTTACATTGAAATTTTTGTATATATTATATATAAATGATATGGTATAAACGGGGAGATACATTGGAATAGGTAAGCGTAGCTTAAAGGATGATCAGTGTTTTACATGGAAAGTGAGACGAGTGAACAGAGGATGATAGGGAAAGGGCTGCATAGATTACAATGTTTTGAATAGGACGGTAATTGGTAAGGAACCGTTGATAGTATGACTAAAGTGTATTAGATAGATCGTGGCCGCCGTTAGATGAATAGCGCAGCGTGTTCCTAGGTGTGTTCATGGCTATTCTTATAAGCCTTCTACCTGGGTGTATGAAGCAGGTAATACTGCGGAAGTATTCTGCACTTCGATTCATCTCGGTGTAAGTAGATTATGAAGGAATGTAGCAGACTATTTTATTTTGTTTACCCACCAATCTTTAGCGGAGACAGCTTGTTGGATATATATATATATATATATATATATATATATATATATATATATATATATATTTATATGTATGTGTATATATATGTATATACATATAAATATATGTATATATATATATATATATATATATATATATATATATATATATATATAAACTATATGAGAGATTACTCAAGTGCCATGTATAGATGAGATCATGGTGAGGGGTAGATGGAGATGGTTTGGGCATGCTCTTTGCACTCCCCAAGAGAGATTAGTTCACGTAAGTATTAACTTGGCTCCACTAGGCACTAAAAGAGTGGGAAGACCCAGGCCTACGAGGATGAGGATTATGAAGCATGAAGTAAGATATGATGAATGGAGAAGGATTGTTTTATATATATATATATATATATATATATATATATATATATATATATATATAATATATATATACATATATATATATATATATATATATATATACATACATACATATGTATATATACATAGAGAGAGAGAGAGAGAGAGAGAGAGAGAGAGAGAGAGAGAGAGAGAACCCAAATCCCTTCCAGAGTTTGGCCTCCTATTTAATAGCAAATACAGGTTTTCGTCGTACCTCTACTTGGAAAATATAAAATACAGAATAGAATACGTATACAGTACTAAGTAAATCGCATAGGAAGTTATAGTGAACACGTAAAGAGGATTAAGCTTTTTCCTCGTATGGCAAGAGATCGAGGTGCCAAAGCTGTTCACTTCTGACTGCAACTGTAGGGGAAATGGGTGAGAGAGTCCCACTTATAGGAAAAATTACAACACTTCTACAGGCGAAACTATCATTAGCGGCAGGGTGTATTAGATAGGGGAAAAGGACGGGTGGATTTGAGAACATCTGATGTGATTTATGCATGTATTACATTGTTCTTATTTCATTTTTGTTAGGTTGTATGTGTTGTGCTATTATTGTTTGATCATCAAGTTCGTTGTAGTATTATTTGAAATTTTCCTTCTTATTATATTACGTTTTTGGGGTAGAAATACAGTGGTATTCGATTTTGAGGTGGTAGGACTACCACTTTATAATGATCAGTTATAACTATTTTTAATGAATAACAATATAGTAATTTGCCATATTTTATTTATTATACAATTTCGGTTCAGAAATTGATAGTCAAATTAGCAACTATATAAAGACAGTGTAGCATTGTTCGTAGGCATTGGCATTTCATTATTTTAACGGATATATAAATTCGTTGGCATTAGTATCGGTAAGGTAGTTCATAGTAAAAGTCAAATTGAATATGCATAAAGCAAAATAGGTGTTTCGTTTCTGTATATATTTATATTTCGTTATATTAGTTCTCTCTCTCTCTCTCTCTCTCTCTCTCTCTCTCTCTCTCTCTCTCTCTCTCTCTCTCTCTCTCTCTCTCTATATATATATATATATATATATATATAATATATATATATATATATATATATATATATATATATATATATATATATATATATATATATATATATATATATATATATATATATATATCTAGGATTGCAAATGAGACGATGTAGACAGTGATGTAAGCATGATTTGGTGTCGTACAATGGTAATTCCGGATGACGGAAATATTTCTGAGAAAGGCAACTGTATGAATTACAGAGGAGCAACGTCCCCTTGTATACCGGATAAGGTATATGGTAAAATTTTGATTTCAGAATATACCAAAGTAACAGGAGGATTGGTAACGGAAAGACGTTGTGGGTTTAAAAAAGGAAGAGGGTGCATGGAGCCAATTTTGTTAAGAAACAATTGTGTGATAAGTTTTAAAGTAAAGGGAAAAGTCTGTTTGTGGTATATATGTACATAGAACAAGCTAATAATGATATCGATCAAGGAGGAATGTGGAGGCTGCTGAGATTGTATGGTATAGATGATAGCCTGTGTCCTGTAGAGTGATTAACTTTCGTTTATGATGGAAGGGATGCAAGCATTTAGGCCATCGGGATGTGAAATAGTTAATGTTTCCAGATAATGGAGGCAAGAGAGTTTTAAAGTTTTGCAAGAGAGAAATTTATGATTAAATGTGAACAAGAATAAGGTAATAGCGGTAAATAGAAGCGAGGAAGACGGAGTATTGAATGTTTGTGTGAATGGAAGTATAGATATCTAGGAGTAAGTGTACTGTAGTGGATGATGGTAAAATGAGAAAAGAGGAGTCTGAGAATAGCCGTAGTAAGAAAAATAGGAGGGTTTGTGCATAACATTGGTAAGAGACGAATCTTTTGTGCAGGCCAGGTTAGAAATGTAAAAGTGAATTGCCGAGCAAACTCTTTATACAAGTAAGGTAGGAGGGAGGATCTTGAATGGTGAAAATGGGTGAAAGAGGATTACATATTTGCGTAGTATATGCGAGAAGAATGATTGGGTAAGAGTGTGGAGATTCATAGAATGGAGTAATGGTAATTAAATGTGGTTTTTGATAAATGCCTAAATGTCATATTGGAAAGAAAGAAGAGTATTCGGAAGATAGGGGTGAATGATTTTATTATGTGGGAGATGGATGGGCGTTTGACGGTATTAATATTGTCAAAGTTTTGTCGTATAGGTACTTTGTGTTCCATATATAATTTAACAGTATAAATATGTGTCGTTTAATTAATTTTTTCTCTTCTCTTTCGTAGGGGAATAGACTTGATATATATATATATATATATATATATATATACATATATATATATATATATATATATATATATATATATATATTAGATAGATAAATGGGCTAGGAATGTGGTGACCCTCCCCTCCACGTTTTAAAGGTGAATAAATTCATTTTTTGCACATGACAGTTGTTTTGGCAATTGACTCACTTTTGTTAGGCCTGTACGAGTAGCTTGCTCCTGGTTAACTGAGAACCAAATCACACTGTTATAACTGGGCACCAGCTTCTTGTGGAACGAGGAAGGAGATATAGGGGTAGTAATTGCAGTCCTGTTAACTTGCTAGGAAGCTGTAAATCATCTGGCATCACTCCCTACATACTGGATAGATGTATGGTACTGTATGCATTTTTGTGTGTATAAGTATATAATCCACTGACTGGAGTTCTTTTCTGGTGCAAGAGTAACTTCAAAGGGAAAAAAAAGCAGGTCATTAGTCACTGCTCTATTCCCACCTTAGCTATAAATTTTAGGATAAATTTTCTGTACAATAAAAGTTCCAAATTTTAGTTTTTTATATAATTTATATCTGATCTCTGAATGCTTATTTGCAGAACGTCGAATTCCCCTAGAGAAACTACAGTTTTTTCCTCTTATCGTGCAGGAACTTTCCAGGTGCCCTTAAAGCTCAGGCCCTTCTGTTCCAGCTTATTCGTTTTCCGATCCTGAACTTTTTTCGTTTTCTGATCCTGAACTTTTTAGTTTTTTCTCCTAGCTTACCTCACAATGCATATAAATCTTACACACCTGCCATCCATCATTTCTTCCACATGACCAAACTACCGAAAAAAAAACTTAACACTGAGATACTTACTACTTCGTGTATCACCACATTTCTTACCAGTACATTTTTTTTTACTTCACTAATATTCTGAAAACGATGTATCTCTACAGTTTCAACTTGTATTTTTTTCATTCACATTCAATGTTCACACTTGTTTTCATGAAGGAGACTTATCTTAACAATTCATGCTACCTTCCAATTTTGAATACCTTAAATACTAACCTCTACCCGCAATACTCATTCATCTTATTCATACTTTCTTACCTTCTTTTCTACACGCTATTATGTAACATTTTTATCTCCTCTAATTCACTCCCAAATATCTGCACGAATCAACTGTACCTATTCCTCCACCATAAGTACTTCCAAGTTTCCATCCTCCAGTATTCGATTTCCCTTTTAAATCTTGCTCATGTTCACAACTAATTTCAACTTTTTCCCATTAGAAATACCCATACCCAGTATTGTATCATATGGAAATCTTATCCACCTTACACTCCATTAGCGACACATTAATCCCACGCCTGTGTCTCTATCTGCCTTAATACATTCCATATATATATTAAATAGTCATGGAGACGTAACACTTGGTTTGGTCTGATCCATTTAGTCAAATGCAACATAGGTTTTAATGCATGCTAATTATATAATGTTTACATGTATTGGTGTCCTGGCTAATACTTCTTGATAAGAGAGCTTGGTAAGAGAAGCGTGTCAAAGTGAATTGTTGAGTAGAAGAAAGGTTGAGTTTCCATGGAAGTTCTCATCAAACACTTAGTTGTTTGTTCCTAATAAAAAGAAAGTGCCCAAAATAAAGATAAATTTAAAAAGAAAAGAAAAAAAGAAACTGTGGCTGACTCATTCCATAAATTATAAAGTAAGGCTTGTGATGATGGTCTATAAGACTTCCTTACTCTTTTATGTTGGCATAGCTAATGCGGTATGTGTTTGTGTTGTTTATTCCGACAGCGGAGTGCATTTACATTTCACAGGGAATACTTAATGAGCATATAAGAAAAAAATATTAGATTATTTGGACGAGAGTCCGTTAGTAGGAGGTAGAAGGAAATGGCAAGATAAAAGCTTTTTTAGGATTTTTAAACCAAAGATAGGTATGTATACACGTAAACACCTACACATGCACACACACATACACACACACATATATATATATATGTATATATATATATATATATATATATATATATATATATATATATATATATATATATGATATATCAGGATTCACAGAAAACCTCAAATGAATGAATGAATCAATCGATAGGATTACGGAAAGACGTTAGATTTTTTAAGCCACTCGGTTTAATAACCTCATTTTTATTAGTCTTAGGATCGAGTCCTTAGTTGGGTAGAAACATTTATCAGTAAAGGAATTTCCCTTTGGGTGTAAAATACCATGGCAGAGCGAATTTGATATTAAAGGTATTTCAGTCTTATTTGAAAAACAAGTAAAATATCGAGTGTGATAAAATTAATATATATATATATATATAAATATATATATATATATAAATATATATATATATATATATATATATATATATATATATATATAAATATATATATATATATATATATATATATATATATATATAAATATATATATATATATATATATATATATATATAAAAATAAATATATAACGGATTTTGAGCGAAGCGAAAAATCTATTTTTGGGTGAGATGGCCATGTCGTCCTGATGGAAGTTCCTATAGGGTAGCTTCCTAGGGTATATTACAACTACGGCGATATTCTCAGAGAAGGTACCCAGAAGGTATTCTCAGAGAAGGTACCCAGAATTCTAACTCCTGGAGCAAATATCCCTAATGAAAGGGATATCGCGACATATCAGAGGACGTATTCTTGACACGCCACATGGCAATCTGCACCCCGAACAGAGATAACACATCGAAGGGGTCAATTGGCAAGAAAACGAAAACGAGAAAGAAAAAGGGGAGCCGTTCCCAAGGCTCTCTCTTCTCCCGTTTCGTGCATTGCGCCGATCCTGGCGCCATCTGTAAACCTTGTAGCGATACACGAGGTGCTACAGATACTGTATGTAGGGAGGGGTCCTAGAGCCCTTTCATAGAAAGGGAAGGGCGGGTCCATCAGGACGACATGGCCATCTCACCCAAAAATAGATTTTTCGCTTCGCTCAAAATCCGTTTTTTTGGGCTCAAGCCATGTCGTCCTGATGGAAGTATACCAGAGCATTACTGTATCTGTGGATTCTCAGAACGTGCCGTACTCCCCGGAGGTATTTCGCCGGTCGACTAGACCTAGAGACCTAAGATGTTACCGTTATACATCTTTTCAACTAACCATAAACCATGTTAGAGCTTCCTGCCCCCTACAGGGAAGAGTCCTACTAGACTCTGGAAAAGTCTCAAAGAGTACATATACCTATGTATGAATACCAGGCAAGCCAATATAGTTATCTCACCCTATATTAAGTAAAGCATAGTTTGTAAAGAACCACTGCGTCAATATGAAATATCGACCAGTTCTCCGCACAAAACTTGTATTGGACAAAGGTTTATATCCGCATAGGAGAAAACTTGTAAGTCCGCCACCGTCCCCTTATGGGATGGAGTCCTCCCGTTAAGGGAAAGCATAAACCAATGCAACATTAGCTTGCATAAAGGAACAATCTATTAGAATTATCCCAGATAAAAATACATAGAATGAATACTCAATTATACCAATAAATTGACACAGGTGAAGGAGACGCAAGGTTCTCAAGAACAAGTTTATTGACAGACAATAAATAGACAGGTTAACAACAATTAAATATATATATATATATATATATATATATATATATATATATATATATATATATATATATATATATATATATATATATATATATATATATATATATATATATATATATATATATATAAGAAGAGGATAACCAAAACTTTAAGCATAAGTATGATAGTAAACAAAACTTGTTTATCTGAAAGAAAAAACATTATTGCCACTTTTAACATACCGAGGTATCAAAGTCATAAAAGTCTGTATTACTAATCAATCACATTAGCGTTAGAAACGCTCGGCACACATGTCTGCACTTATGCTAGGTTCACCTTTGGAAATGGAACAGTCAACGTGGGCAACTCAGTGCCCTCACTTAGTTTGTAGTATAGTATGTAACTACACACTCACCCTGGAATTAATCATCCCAATTAAAACCACTGTTCCTCGCAGAGTTAAACAGCAGGGTTAACGACGCGACCCACTGCTACCACAGATCTCTTTAGTTGCTCCACTTGCTTCGCATAGTGGCAAAAGAACACTCTGGAAGACTTCAAGCCAGTGTATGAACGAAGATGTTCAAAATCCATACAATTAAAGAAATTTAAAGATGAGGCAACTTTCCTCGGATCGTGACCTGCGGGTGTACTGTCAGGATCCGCTCTGCGAATAAAATATGTGATTTTCGCCCTGAGTTGATTCAGAGATAAATTTGAGCCTGATGTTTCTCCCCTGAATAGTTGACCACCCTTGAAGTCTGAAGTTCTACGAAGATAGACCTTTAGGCATTCCACTGGACATAGAGATGCATCTTCTTTCAGAGGGCAGATTCTCCAGGGACCCCACCTGTTGGTGGGTAACTCATTCTTGGCGAGAAACGTAGGATCCGGAAACAGGTTCAGTTCTCCCCCATCCATTAACTGATCACAACCTCCCTCTCTCGAGAGGGCTACAATCTCACTAACCCTGGCCCCGGACGCGAGTGCAAATAGGAAAATAACTTTTTGGGTCAAATCCTTTAACGCACACTCCTCATTGCTCAACAGAGAAGCGAAATGAAGAACTTTGTCTAAAGACCATGAAATGGGCTTTGGAGGTGCTGAAGGTCTGAGCCTAGCGCAGGCTTTTGGAACTTTATTAAAGATCTCAGCGAGGTCGACCTGGAAGGCATATAGAATGGGTCTTGTCAAAGCAGACTTACACGCCGAAATCATGTTAGCTGCCAACCCTTGACCATGGAGGTGGATGAAGAAAGATAAGCAGAAGTCCGTCGAGATCTTCTGCGGATTCTTTGCCTTGACAAAGGCCACCCATTTTCTCCAAGATGACTCATATTGCCTTCTAGTAAATTTGCACTTATATTCCTCTAGGAAGTCTATGCTGGCTTTCGAAATCCCGAAACGCTTTCTCACCGCTAGGGAGAGAAAATCATGAGCTGCAGGGTCCGGGTTTTCTGTAATGAAGCGCAGACAGTCGACTTCTGGACTCGCTGGGTCAGAACTGGATCTGGTAGCGGTAGAAACTTCAACCGTAGTTCCAATGCCAGGGGGAACCACACGCTGTTCGGCCACTTGTGGGCCACTATTGCTGCTACCCCCTTGTAGGATCTCAGTTTGTTGAGGACCCTCAACAGAAGATTGTGAGGAGGGAACAGATAAATCCTGGATCATCTGTTCCAGTCGAGGGACATCGCGTCCACTGCTTCCGCTAAGGGGTCCTCGTACGGGGACACGTACAGGGGCAACTTCTTGTTGTCTTTCGTCGCAAAGAGGTCTATCTGCAGTTATGGGACTTGACTCAAGATGAAGGAGAATGATCCTGCGTCTAGGGACCATTCCAACTCTATCGGTGTGAACCTGGATAGAGCGTCCGCTGTCAGATTGCGGACTCCTTGAAGGGGAACTGCCGACAGGTACCACTTCTTCTTTTCCGCCAATCGGAAGATGGCCAACATCACCTGGTTGAGAGGTGGTGACCTTGATCCTTGTCGATTCAAGCATCTCACAACTACCTCGCTGTCCATCACCAACCTTATGTGGATCGAGTGACGCGGGGATACTTTCTTTAAGGTAAGGAGCACTGCCATAGCTTCTAGAAAGTTTATGTGAAAGGTCTTGAATAGCTTGGACCAAGTCCCCTGGACTTCTTTCCGATGAGAGTGACCTCCCCATCCCTCCTTCGAGGCGTCTGAGTGAATTGTCACCGACGGAGGAGGTGGCTGAAGAAGAACCGACTTCTTTAGATGTCTGGCTTGGAACCAAGGCCTGAGAAGAGTACGTAGCCGAAGCGGAACTGGTCTTCTCAGATCTCTTCGCGCGTTTGATGCATAACTTCTCCAAACTCCGGTTGCATCCTTTAGCTGTGCTCTTAGCACTGGGTCTGTCACCGAAGCAAACTGGAGAGAACCCAGTACTCTCTCCTGTTCGCGTCTTAATATCCTTTCGGAATCTAGAAGTCTCTTGACAGAACCCGCTATCTCCTTCCTTTTCTTTGCCGGGATGGAGAAACGGTGTGACATTAGGTCCCAGTGGATTCCCAGCCACTGGAACTTTTGAGATGGAGAAAGTCGAGACTTTTTTCTGTTGATCTTGAAGCCTAGATACTCTAGGAACTGGATCACTTGAATGGAAGCTCGCAAGCATTCTGTCTTGGATGCTGCCCACACCAGCCAGTCGTCCAGGTAGGCTACTACCTGAATTCCCTTTAGGCGTAATTGTTTGAGAGCTACGCTCGCAAGCTTCGTGAAGATCCTTGGGGCTATATTTAGCCCGAATGGCATGGCTCTGAAGTCGTATAGTCTTCGTTGTAGCTTGAACCCTAGGTAGGGGGAGAGTCGACGGTTGATTGGAACGTGCCAATAGGCGTCTGACAAGTCTATGGAGACGGTATATGCCCTCTTGGGCAGTAAGGTCCTTATGTGTTGCAGTGTTAGCATCTTGAACTTGCAGTTCACTATGAACTTGTTGAGTGGCGACAAGTCCAGAATGACTCTGAGTTTTTCCGAGTCTTTCTTGGGAACACAAAACAGCCTCCCTTGGAATTTGATGGACTTCACCCTTCGGATCACTTTTTTCTCCAACAGTTCTTGGATGTACTCCTCCAGAACGGGGGTGGAGTGTTGGAAAAACCGAGGGCACAGGGGTGGAGTGCTGTACCAGCTCCAGCCCAGTCCATTCTTGAGTAGGCTGAGAGCCCAGGGATCGAAGGTCCACCGATCCCGAAAATTCTGAAGTCTCCCTCCTACCGGCATCATCTCACTTGGACTGCCGTCCTGAGGTCTTGCCTCCCTGACCGCGACCACCCCTGAATCCCCTTCCCCTTGAGGGGCGCCTAGACGAGCCTCTGGCTGCTCCTCTAGGCTTTGCTCGAAAGGAAGTTGACTGCCCTTCGAACGTAGGGTTGAATGCCGTGGACTGTGTCGACACGGCCTGGGGTACCCACTGGAATGTGGTCGGGGTTTGTGCCACCATCTGGGGCACTGAAGGCAATGGCAATTGCTGTTGCTGTTGCTGTCTAAATGGCATGGCTGGCCGAGACGGTAGCCTAGTCCTCATAGTCTTCCTCTTTGGTTGGGGACCCTCATCCGGGGAAGACTTTCTCTTGATAGCCAGGCCCCACTTCTGGAGAAGGTTTCTATTCTCCGTGGCGGCCTTATCAACAACTTCTTTGACCAATTCGCTAGGGAAAAGGTCTTTGCCCCAAATGTTGGAGGAGATTAGTTTCCTTGGCTCGTGCCTCACCGTAGCCGAGGTGAACACGAACTCCCTACAAGCTCTCCTCGCCCTGACGAAGCTATAAAGATCCTTCGTCACTGTGGCCGGATGAGTCTTGGCCACTACCATGAACATTTCATGGACCTTCGGGTCACTTGCCATCGTCTCAAGAGTGGTCTGAAGAGACATTGAGGCAGCCAGTCTTTCTTTTGTCTCGAGCTCTCTCCGCAAAAGAAAGTCAGACAGCTTAGGGAGGTTCTCACCGAACTGACGTCCGGCAATATCAGCCTCCAACTTCCCGACTGAGAAGGTAAGATGGACGTCCTTCCAGTCCTTGTGGTCCATAGGTAGGGCCAGCGACAAGGGTTTACACTCCTCCAGGGAGGGGCAAGGCTTGCCGGCCTCGACTGCTTTTAATACAGCCGCAAACCCTTTCTGTAAAAAGGGGAAGGCTCTAGCAGGAGAGAACACAAAGGAAGGGAGCTTCTTACTCAATGCAGCTACCTTTGAGTTCGTGAAGCCCCTCTCTTTCATCGAAGATGAAAGCAAAGCTTGAGCCTTAGCATGGTCCATCACTATGACCTCCTTCGGCTCTGTCTCCTCCTTTGAAGCTGGTTCCTTCCTCAACCGGACATAACAGTCCGGATATGACCCCTTGCTGGGCCAGAATTCCACCTCCTCTAGGGGAACTGAACCCAACTTATCCGACATGACGATCTTTCCAGTCATCGGCATGTGCTCAGCATATCTCCACGTGTTAGTATCTGAGCACAAGGGAAGGTCTTTCACATTGAGCCTTTTCTGGGGCCCATGCTTGCTGCAAGCCTCTGCATCTGCAGTTCCATTGCAGCCGCCTTCTCATTATTCTCCTTCTGCATTTGTTGGATCATTCCAACAATGGAGGAGAGGGCCTGTCCCAGATCTACTGGGAAAGCGGACGATGTTGAGGGAATAGGTTCAGGGATCTGAACCGGAACAGCCGACACCTCGTCGGCCTCTTCCTCTACAATGTCTGGGGCTTGAACTTCATCCTGGGCTCCTGCCAGGAGGTCTTCCTCCAGACGCTCGGACACGTCTGACATCCTGTCGTCCAACTGGATGTCTTGCAAGGCGACCGCGACTTCAGCATCCACCTGGATCTGAACTTGGGGGATCTCCTCTTGAGGCTGGGGAATCACTGCATCAGCTGATGCCCTAGGGAAAAGGTAAGCCCTCATCTTCTCACTTGGAAGATAAGGTCCAGAGGTGTTCTTCTGGAAGCCCCTTACCCAGGTACGAAGCTTCTCCCTTGCTATATCCCTTGATTCCGCCGTCCTAGGGAAATCAAAAGCCTCAGTAATCAGGTTAGAGCACACGGTACATACCTGAGGGTCCCAATACCGGAGATCACCCTTGGAGACAGCGCATGCTGCGTGCCTCCTACATAACTCATGTCCGCAGAAGCTCTTACTGCGGACGTTGCAGAAAACACTTCCGCCCTTCGGATGGTCCTCCTGTAAAGAGAAGAAATTTCCATGAGTATCAAGTGAACTACGTATCACTGGATATGCACAGTTTAGCATAACAAATCAGAAAGGAAAGACACACACTTGTGTTTCCCGCACAACCAATTGTTGCAGCCTTCCAGATAATAAAATCGTATGGTTAATCTGTCCTAGAGTAACCAATGAAAAGTTTCCAGAGGAAACAGGTGGAGCTCACACCTAAGGTATGATTTTAAAATACCGGATAATAGACAAGAAAGAACTCACTTTCTTATCTGTAAGGCAACACCAAAGGGCTGTGCAAGACAACACAAAAGTGTTAGAACACACAGTGTTGTACCAATACTATACTATAGTTTTCTTCCTACAGTATATGTTATACTGAAGAATACTGGTACAGTATAGAAGGTAATGTGCCGGCCGGCACACACCATAACTAGCTTTAAAGTATACTACTTAACAGCTATAAGGCAGCAGAACGCTGGTTCAAATGCATGTGCCGGCCGGCAACAGCCAATGTCGGCCGGCAATGACTGCCGGCCGACAACTACACAAGGTAGCACCCGGCTGCCGGCCACTGCTCATAGCAACCGGCAGACAAGGGCTTGACAATAGCCGGCCGGCAAAGGTAAACAACCGATGCCGGCCAGCAGGAAAAGAACCAGAGGACTTCGACTGCCCGGCTGCCGGCCTATGAGGCCGGCAGCCGGGTCGGGTACAGCACTAGAAGAAAACAGAATGGATGCCGGGATAAGAGCGTAAACTACCTCCAAGCCCGGCAATCCGAAAGAGTGCATATAAGGAAGGGGAGAATCTAATTCAGGCTTCCTGACCAATGCCGTCTGGCTCTACAGGCAGACATGGATGAGGGACCAAGGGAGGTCCGGGCAGCACTCAAAGCAGAAGATTTAGAGATTTAATCAAGTGCGCAATAACAGGAGGCATTTAATCAAGAGCGCAATAACAGGAGAGATTTAATTAAGTGCGCAATAACAAGAGACATATAATCAAGTACGCAGTAACGAGAGAGATTTAATCAAGTGTGCTAAAACAGGAGGCATTTAATCAAGTGCGCAATAACAGGAGACATTCAATCAAGTGCGCAAAAACTTAGTAACTTATATAAACTAGACAAACTGCTTGTAAACTATACAAACAGTTATTTCTATACTATCAGCCTAGCTGCTTTTATATTTTTTTGTTTTTATAGTGTATTCGTCTAATACTTAACTGCACAATTAACATTTACCGGTAGATCTTGTTGCAACAAATAGCTTCTAATTTCATTACCTCCGTCAATGAAGTTGGAAGGAAGTTGTTTTAACCCCCGTTTGTGTGTTGTGTGTATATTTGTGTAAGTTTGTGAGCAACTTCCTGGCCACAATTTTAATCTTAGAGTAATGAAACGTGCAGGAATTAATTGTTGTGTAAAAAGTGGGAAATGATTAAATTTTGGAAGGTCAAGGTCAAAGGTCAAGGTCAAGGTCAATCAAAATGTCCAGTTCACGTAATCAGCCATAAGTTTGGACATCGTCGTCACAGAGACTTCAAACTTAGTTCATATTTGAGTGTATGAAAATCCATGTCAACGAGAAATAAGCTGAGGTCAGCACTTTACTGAGTACCCCTCTAGTTTACTCTTTAATCCATATATGTAAATGTTATATATGCACCAAGTCTCCAATGAAATGATATAATTATGTAATTTAATTTAGAAATGTTCGTGATAATTGATAATAGAATTATGTATGATTCCATTAATTCAATGAACTGGTAGATGCACATTTGATCGTAACATTCTTATGACTGCCTGTGCTTTTGAGTGAGTGTGACTGAAAGTCGGTAATTTCTGAGGTGGTCAATATGTCAAGAGAGCAACGTGTCTGTTCCCCTTCCCGACGAATCCTAGAAGAGTGTGTAGAAGTGGCGCTCAATTGGGATCTGTCAACTCTAGAATTGACACCTTAGCATCAGGGCTTGAGAATGTAGCCTCTCAACTAAGAACTCTTAACGACTCTTTTTCAGCTCCCTCCATCCTGCTCTGGTTCTCCCCATGCTAAAGGAAGGACTCCTGCAGAACTGGCTCTAACTGGTTCCGGGTATGAGTCAGGTGTTAGGGGTAGTGACGATGGTGGTTGCTTCAGCCAGACTGGGAAGGGGAAATCAGGGTCACAGCTGGTTACTCCTTCCAGTCTTCCTTGTAGGGAACATGCCCTGCAGCCAACCTCCAGTTGTCCTCTTGTAGTGGTCAAGGGTTCATTAGGAAGGGTTGTAGAAGAGAGCAGCCCTCTCCAACTGCAGGGTGGAAATCCAGTTAATGTTTTAGCTTATCGTTCCCCTGGGTATCAGTAGAATATGTTGTGAGATATACTAATGAACTCTCTGTTATTCTTAAGAAAGGACAGGTTGAAGCGTAGTTACACACTGCACCAGATCAGTCTCCATTTGTGGCTCCTTCGTTGTCTTAGCCTCCTCATACTCCTTGTGAGAATGGCTCATCGTCAGAGTGGTCGGCTCTCGTGAGGGCAGCCAGAAGGTTTGCTCGAGAGTATGGGGATGACTTCCAAGGATTGGAGGAGAACGACCTCTTTTCGAAGGATGGTTCCCTTCACCCAAGAGGCTTTAGTGGAGTCGAAATCAATCATCACAAGGCAAGAACATGGAGAGTTCCCTTCAGTTCCACATTTCTGGAGGACACTCGACAAACAAAGAAACGAAATCCAATTTCACAGTGGTTGACACTAGACTTCCTCAGACATAGGACACAGATAGCCACGAAGTCGGCCGAGTTTGCAGGTTACAAACCTCACTTTCCGGGTTCTGTCTTGGCGAAAAACAGGAGGGCCTATTTGGCTATTGAAGAACAGTCTTACGACATCCCTGTAGAGGGCACACCTCAAAGCTAAGGAGACAAAGGAGAACAGGCTTCAGTCCATGCTTGTAAGGACAATAGCCCAAGCACAAAGACCCATCTAGCCAAAACAGCACCTAGGCAATCCTTGATCGGAGGTGAGAAGAGACAGGTTGGCTACCAGCCTTTAATATGCAAGCTGAGGACAAGTTACCAAGACCTAGGTATCTCACCCTTTCATTTTTCTATGACCCAATGACAAACAACCGTCTACTAGCTGGACATCATGAAGTAGTAGACAAAAAAGATCAAAGACAGGTGGCAAGGGTTTTCGGCCATAGGGACTACAGCCCTCGTGTGTAAGGATAAGAGGCTGTCTTCAACAACACTGGGAGGCCTGGGAGGAAACGAAACCAGAACCTTGGATCATTCAAGTTCTAAGTTACGGGTACAGGATTCCCCTCAGCCAACCTCCTCCCTTATCGAACTGTCCAATAACTTTCAACTCATACTAAAAGTCATCGAAGAGAAGAGGTCTTCGGGCAGAGTTAAAAGAACTGGGAAGAAAGGCTGTGATATAATTAGCTTTGCTTCCATCCCTTAGTGTTTATAGCCTTATGTTTATCGTCAAAAAGGCATCCAGTTCTTGGAAACCCATTATAGACCTCTCTCGTCTAAACCATTTTGTAACGAAGACTTATTTCAGTCTCGTCATCTACTTAGGTTTACCTGGGAACAGGAGGTATGGACGCTGAAAGCTCTCTGCTAGTCCTGATAACAGCTCTATAGGTATATACCCATCTTATGTCACTTGTTGGAGCATCCCTCCACAGGAGAGGCATAAGAATGGTGAGAAACTTGGACGACTGGCTCTTGCTGTAGATTGCAGAACAGACGTAGTCCTGAGATTCTGCAACAAACTGGACATCCAGATCAACTTAGAGTTGTCAGTCTTAGTCCCCAGGCAAGTTTCGATCTATCTGGGGATGAAGATAAACCCTTCGATTTTGAAGGCTTTTCCCAACACAAGATCGCATCTGGACTCTATAAGAAGGCATTACATTATTTTTAACAACAAAGGCACCTCCAGCCAAGCTCTGGATGAGACTCATTGGCCTTCTGTCGTCCATAATTCTGTTGGCTTCCAGAGGGAGGAGGAGACTTGGACCACTGCAACCTTTCCAGGTTTTGTGGACAGGAGATTAGACAGTTGGGTGGTCTGATCCAGTGAACTTAAACCAAGGTCTTCTCTTATCAGATGCGGGGCTTCGATAGGGGACCACTTTGTGTCGGGGACATGGATGGCACAGTATCTGGGGAAGCTATCAATTGGAGGGAATGCTGGGCAATCCAGCTGGCTCTCTCTCACTTAAATCTTCTGTGATTCTTCAGAGTCATTGCATTGTTCATCGACAACTCGGTGGCTCTTTCTTACATAAGGAAGTATAAGATTCCAGAAGTTAGACAACCTTGCACAAGAGATTCTGGCCTGGGCATAGAGAAAGAATGTGGCTCTCATACCACAGTTCATCATCGGCAAGGCAAATGGGAAGGCAGATGCTCTGAGTTAAAGAGATCAGATTCTGAACTCAGAATGAGCCATTCACCAACAAGTGATGGACGATTTATTTCATTTGTGGCTAACAATGGTGGATATGTTTACCACAACAATAAACCACAGACTTCAGGCATACTTCAGTCGTCACATCGATCTGGGGTCACTGGGTACTGATGCAATGCTTCAAGACTGGAGACATCTTCAAGGGTATGCCTTCTCTCCTCCCCCGTTTCCTCTGAAAAAAGAACATAATGTACAAACTTAGGGAGTCCACAGTATACAGTCTTACTTTGGTCACACCCTTTCGGCCTCAGAAAGAGTGTTTTGTAGACCTCTTGGAGTTGCCAGTAGACACCCCAAGGAGGTCTCCTGACAGACAGGACCTCCTCAAACTGCCTCATCAACATATTTTTCATCTCAGACCACAAGCTCTTCAGCTGACTGCATAGAAACTATCCACAGGTTATCCAGGCTTCGGGGAGACAATAGGCAGATGGCCCAACAAATTACCATTTCTCGAAGGTCTTGCACTTGTTTAACCTACCAGTACAAGAGGTACTCACTTAATCTTGAACCTGACTCTTGCCAAAATTGTAGATTTTGTGCTTTTCCTTTGTAAAGGAAAACGCTTGTCAATTCCAACCATCAGGGGATATAGCTGTTAAACTCAGTCTTCAGATTCGC
>NC_090755.1:27914428-27934428 GCF_036898095.1 Palaemon carinicauda | reverse complement strand
AACGCATATTTTTGTGTGTGCATTTTTATTTTCTTATTGTTTACGGAATCTCTCTCTCTCTCTCTCTCTCTCTCTCTCTCTCTCTCTCTCTCTCTCTCTCTCGTGTAATTGATAGCACTCTTAGCTACCACCTGAGACATCAGTGTTCGATCCCCATAAAGAGAGAAAGAGTGTAAGAATTTTGTAATTTCGAAATCCTTACGGAATTCCTTGTTGACTTAGGCACTGGATGAGATACGTGATTGTTAGCCGTATGACATAGAAACTAAAGTTGAAAGGACTTACAAATAACACATAAATTATCAGGGTTTTGTCAAAATGTTTACCATCACTTTTCCTAATTCTTATACATTATCTTAATCTAAAAGGTAAAAATCTAAAAATAATAAAAATTTTCAAGTTTCTCCATTTGTTTGTTCTGCCGATAACTGTTTCTGCCATTAGCGTAAGTATTGCCTTAAAATTTTTGCCTTTTTCGAGACGTATGAAGTCCTCAAGACGTGCAGTCTCTTCGCCTCGCGACTGCTTTTTTACGTAACCCCCTTTTTCCTCCTCCCTTACTTCCTACCTTTTCCTGCTCCCAAGTTGCTCTTTCTCCCCATGTCAAGTCCCCCTGTGACGAGTCCCAGTGTTTCGTAACCTCAAGTAGGTCAACCCCGAGGGAACAGCAGAAGGAGCGAAATACAAAATACCTTTCCTGAATCCCCCCCTCTTCCTCTCTCTTCTCTGCTCTCATTCCCTTCCTCCCTCCTCCACCTTACTCCCTCACCCCTGAAAGGTCAGAGGTTCACTCACAGACGTCTTGTCGATGAATTAACAGCTGGAATTTATGAGGTGCGTTAGGGATCGTGGACCAAAAGGAAGTGCAGTTTTTATTCCAGCACTTTCGTTCATTTACCCTGTGTCTAGCTGCTCCCTTTAAGGTCGTTCATGATAATGATATTGACATGCTCGGGTCATGGTATTGTTATTTTGTTGCATTTGTACTTGGTTCTCCTGACTGTGAGAGGTATTATTATTCCTCCGCTATTCTATCTTAGTTGTAAAATCGCATTTGATATTATTATTTTGACTGTCTAACATGAATGATGATAATCCTCTCATCTCTGGAAGGATGGAACCAATTTTCAGGGAATCTCAAAAGGTTCAACAGGTATATCCATTAATATCTACGGTGTAAATCCTTCACATTTCACTTACTTGTTGGAGCCGTAGTTTATCGGTTGTTTGCTAACAGGAAATGTTATTCTTTGCGGCGGCTTATGATTCAACACCTGCCATGATAATTTTTGTAATTTTTTATTGACATTGCTATTTCCCTTGATACAGCAGGACTCAGAGAAAAGGGAAGTTTAACGTCACAACATTTATTCTTTAGTAATTGCTAAGTTATAAATGAAGCACAATTTTTTTATGTTACTCAGAAGATTTATTAGTACCACGTCCAGATTTTTCCTTTAAATTTCAAAACTTTACGTTATTTAAGAACTTTAGATTTTGGATGAGATGTTTATAGTTCTCCATATTCATATTGAATAAGTATTTTGGAGAGTCCACTTGTGTATTTGCTTATTTGCTGTATGCATTTGTTTTTAAATGAACAAATTCATATATACTGAAGATGTGACGAGACTTTTACTTGTCACTTTCCATCTATCAGATGATGATTTCAGTTTAAGTTTTTATATATATATATATATATATATATATATATATATATATATATATATATATATATATATAAAATCGTAGTAGTTAGGCTGTTCAATTGGACGCACAAACACACACACACACACACACACACACACACACATATATATATATATATATATATATATATATATATATATATGTGTGTGTGTGTGTGTGTGTGTGTGTGTGTATGTATGTGTGTGTTACCTATAATCCTTTTCATACATACCTTTGCCACTAAGCAAGTGAAATTCCCTGTTATGGATACAGCCGGATCATTAGACACCTAGACTTTAAATCAACCAAGAGAGCAGGCGGGCTTCAGAAGTGGTTATTCAACAACTGACCATATCCATGTAATTACCAAGCTAATGGAAAAATCAAGAAAATATGACAGCCCACTGGTATGTTTTTATAGACAAGCCCATTATTCTGAGCCTAGAAGATTTTTTTTTTTAAGAATGCAGATTGGGAAAATGTAGAAATTAACATTAATGGGAATGCCTTAACAACTTAGGTTTGCAGATGACAAAGTTTCCTTTAGTAAACCATGGGAGGAATTGCAAAAGATGATAGAAAATCTGAAAAGAGAAAGCAGATATATAGGACTGAAAATGAATTTAAGTTTTACTTAAATTCATTTTCAGTCCTATATATCTGCTTTCTCTTTTCAGATTTTCTATCATCTTTTGTAATTCCTCCCATGGTTCACTAAAGGGAACTTTGTCATCTGCAAACCTAAGTTGTTAAGGTATTCCCATTAATGTTAATTTCTACATTTTCCCAATCTGCAGACACAACAAATAAGGGTTATGGACGTACTGAGTACAGACAGTAAGTGTTTCCTAGAACGAGAGACTGAAATTAAAAGAAGGATAAGCAAGGGATGGAGATCTTTTGATTAAATCAATTAGGTTACGAAAAGTAAAATGCCACTTTCTCTAAAAAGAAAAATATTTAACCAGTTAGCCCTACCAGTATTAACTTATGCATCAGAAACGTGGAACCCTGGTAAAGCCTTAGAAAATAAGTTAGTTACAACTCAAAGATTATGGAAAGAATAATGATGGGAATAACATTAAAAGATAGGAATAGATATGAGAGAAAACTAAAGTATAGGATATTTAAACATGTAAAAGAAAAGAAATGGACATGAGCCGGACGTATAAGGAGGAGGAGAGATAATAGATGGACAATAAGAATAAAAGAATGGGTCCCTGGTGATTGCAAAAGAATCAGGTTAAGAAAGAGAAGACAATGAACTGACGAGCTAAGAAAGTTTGCGAGAATAGACTGGCGTAGAAAGACCAACAAAAAGACGAGAGTGGAAGAACATGTCTTAAGACTTTGTCCCTTACTGGACTAGTTACGACTGAAGTTGATGTTGGTGATATATATATATATATATATATATATATATATATATATATATATATATATAGAGAGAGAGAGAGAGAGAGAGAGAGAGAGAGAGAGAGAGAGAGAGAGAGAGAGAGAGAGAGAGATTTATATGTATGTGTATGTATTTATGTGTGCTAATTATCCTGTAATGAGTAATTATTGTTCTTATTTATCTTCACGATACATATAATTGCCTTTCAGATTATGTTATATGTGTAATTATGAACCATTTTCCACTTTACAGTGGTCATCATCATACCTTATCGGGCCCGTGTCGAACCCACAGGAGGACACTGTTGTTTGCCTCTCTGTGGTCTTGATCTGAGCAATGACGGCCCAGTGGACACCCTTGTAGGATGTGTTCCATTGTTTGTTGTGTGGCTAATCCCCATTTGTGACAGTTATCACCAGTTTTGCCCACTTTTACCCTTCTTCTGTTTAGGGTTACCCAGTCCATGGTGATTGTTGGTCCGCCGGGCTTACCTTCCTTTGGGCTGGACAGTGGCTCCTTGGATGGCCATGAGTCACTTTCTTGCCACCTCTTCATCCACTATTGCGAAGTTTTTTTTTTCACGATTTCAGTCTTCACCTAGCTTCCTGATGATTGTGGAGTGCTTGCCTATGGCCATTTATTTGTTTATTCTATTCAGTTTTTGCTAGCGTTTCTCATTGGATATTGGGTGGTGGGATACCGGCTATTTAATATAAAGATGGTAGAGGTGTTATTTTTAGGGTACCAGTAATAATCCAACCTGACTTTTTTAGTTCTGGGTCTAGCTTACGCACATGGCATGGACTTGTCCACAATGGTGCATAATACTCTGTAGTAGAGTAACAAAGTGCTAGGACTGTTTGTCTCGTTACCCAACTGGTGTTGGCGAGTTTGCTACGGAGGTTGTTCCTAATTTGTATTTTGTTTGCTTTTATTTGTGTGGTTTTTAAAAGGAGTGCTCTGTCAAAGGTGACACCTAAGTAGACTGAGTAGGGGCGATTTTCCAGTTCTTTGTCACACCAGTTGATATTTAGCTTTCTATTTGCCTAGTAATTGTTCAGGTAGAAGGTACACACCTGTTTTTTGCTTGGATTATAATTGAGGTGCCACTTTTTGCTGTAGGTGGAGCTGCGCTTGACATTCTTTCTTCGATGCTGGGGAAGGAGTCCTTTTGTTTGGAAATACACATATCGTCTGCATATATATATATTCCGGCAGGTCATTTGTAAAATTATTGAATAGCATCGGTGTCAGCTCTGACCCTTGTGGAAGACCATTGTTCTGTATCCTACATCTATTTTTTCTGCCATCATTTCTATGACGGATTGCCGATTGGTAAGCAATTATTCAATAATATGGTATATGCAGCTGTAAGGTCTACAAAGACTGTACGGTGATTTGCTTCTTCTCAATCCTGTCTTCGATGTATTGCGTCAGGTTTAATACCTGACTGCAGCAGGATCAACCTAGTCTAAAGCCAGCTTAGTCTGTTGGCTGTTATTCTTTGACAGTTGGTTGGATACAGGATAAGATAATTTATTTGTATAATTTGTACAGGATACACAGTAGGGATATTGGTCAATAGCTTTTGGGGCATGGTAGATCTTTCCCTTGTTTCAGCATGGCCACTATTTTTGCTCTTCTCCAAATCTGTTGGATTTGGTAGGTCATTGCACAGGAATTGAATAGCAACAGGAACCATGACCGTTTTGTCTTTCAAATGTAAGAGCATTTTTGTTATGCCATATAAGCCGGCCACCTTCCTAGATTTGAGATGTTTCACAGAAGCATTTAGTTCTTCTAAGGTGAACAGTTACAAGTGGTCGTCAATGCCCTGCTTGATTAGGTCCATGTCCTGTTATGAAACATGCCGTTCAGCATCAGTTAGTGCACTGCCTGTTATGGGTCATGTTTATGGGAGTGGTGGTTGTCAGAAAATAAATGCCTATATTTTCATCAACAATACTTTAGTTTTTTAACATGTATGTTCCACTCCCTATTTCTGCATCCAGCAGGCGCGGTGCCTAATTACAATTTGGTAAATAATGTTTTATCCACCAAATGTGAGCCTAGTGCCGCACTGCTCAGTTAGCTTCGCTGATGACGCATTTTAAAGATGGGTTTTGTAATTAACACAGCCTATCGTTTATTGAAAGGTTGTGAAACCTTTGGCAATCATATTTTCATTCCTGTTTGTTAATGAAATCGCCAGTTATCAGAAAGGTGGCCCATGTAGCATAATGACATTCATTTATGGTCAAGATATTTGAAAAGAAAAGGCAATATGGTTCGCAATTTTTATGTACTATCCCACAAAGATAATATTTAAGTGGTGAATTCTTCAAGGAAGGTTTAACTAAATCTTTTTTCTGGAATGATATCAACGCAATACCTTTTCAAGGAAAATTTTCGGTTCTTAGTTTTTCCACTTAAGATTTCTACTCTGCATTTACCTTCTTCATGAAAGTTTTTACCCCAATCTGTTTTTCAATTTTTTTTTTCAATTGTGGTACCATGTATGTAATAAGATACAAAATGGAAAAACGACTCCATTTAAACATGTTCCGTAGGAAGGTAGTGCCATTTGTGTGCCTCGTGCGTTTCACTGTTGGTGTTATTTATGGATCTTTACAACATTCATTCTGCCCCGGGCTGCAAGTTTAATCATACTACTTTACTTCCTTTCCTGCTTCTTTCTTCCATCTTGATATCTAACCACTGAACTTTTTCTTCATAGTGTAACTGAAGGATTTTCCCATACTTGTGTCCTAATTCGTGTATGTAGATGTCTTGTATATCAAGGTAAATGAACTCATTATTCATGAGTTATCCACAAAAACTTATGTGTCTGCATGTTTTGCAATGGCTGCATTTGGTTAACAAAGGCAGTAGTTAGTTGCCGGTGAGCACTCGATTTGACAAGACCCTCACCTGAAAGGGCAGTTGTGAAATGTGTACTTACGAACGAACCTTTTATAATAAATGAAGAAAACCCATATGCCGACGTCTCATTATCCGCCTGCACGGGTCACTTGTGATTAAATGCTGAATTACCACACAGGCCCCAGCGCCGGGTTATATAGCCCAAATTCCATCAGTCTAATCTATTATATGTAGTAATAAGAAAGGACGATGTAAAAGATTTTTAATGTATCATAGTAGATTTGGTTAAGGAGACGAAATTGATTGATTTAGCATTGACTAAAATAAGGATGAAAAGGCAGTTTCTGCAGAACATTATAGATGGAGAGGCTTTGTGTCTGGACAGGTGAAAGTTGTAGAGCCAGGGCAGGTGCAGCTGGCTTGAAAAGAAGGAAAATGAAACTGATTTTCTGGGGGGGGGGAGGGTTCGGAACGTGTTCCTTTCCAGGTTTTAAGAGCATAAAGGTGTAATTATGCTAGGTGAATCAATGAGAAAGAAAGGAGTTTTTTAGGTGAAATGGAGTTTTTGAAGTAAGTGTGAATGGGCAGAGTCCTCTGAAAATGTATGTGGAAAGAAGTTTGAAGGGTGAAAATGTATAGTTTTCAAAGAATAATATTCTGTATAGTTGAGAAAAAAAATGTTGATTAAGTTCAATTCTGAGAGAATTAACCAGCTTTTAGAAACTAACCAGACAAGCTACTTGATAAGAAATGATTGAGGAAAGCATGTAGTGAGAAAGTGAATGAACATGAGCCAGGGAAAGCAGCAAAAGTTGAAGGAGTCTATGAAGTGTTTAAAATTTCAGGACTGGGCCACAGTTTCAGGTGGTCATGTGTGATTTTAGTGGGAGGGGGGTATAAATGAAAAAGTGAATGGCGTTATGAGGAAATAAGAAGTTTAGTAAATAAAATTAAATTTTGAGTGTGCATTTGAAAATAGAATGAAAGATAACAAAGAGGAAGGCGTGAGAGTCGAGACGATAGCAAAAGGTACAATCGCCAATAATGATAAAGGGCAGTGAGTGGACATGAGCAAGGGCTTTAGGAAGAATGAGAAGCTGTTCTACAAGGAAGCAAATGTAGAGAGATTAGTTATGGAGTTAAAGAACAAATGATTTACAGATAAAAAAACGCAAGTGGGGAGATTTTTCTGTAGGGAATGCTGTGGTGGGAACTGTAGCGAACATTTAAAGATCTCTTGAATGTGGAAAATAAAGGAGAGACGCCTAAATAAGCGGGAGTGGTTAGTGTTAAGTTAGGAAGTGCATGTTCACAACATCTGGAGGCCATTTCAGAAGGTGGAGAGTGGAAAGATACCTGTAGTTGATGGGATTGCAAGTGAGGTGGGTAACCAGGGTATGTAAGGTATGTTCCAATGAAATTGAGGTATTGAAAGGATGGCTTAGGGGAATAATCGATCTTTTGTATAACATTTAAGAGGATAAGTGGGTCTATATACAGTTATAGCCAATAGTGTAACTTACACATAAAAGATATATTGTAGGGTTGTGATTTAGAGAACGTAAGGCAAATGACAAAACGATTGATGGTATAAAGTCACAGGAAGGAACTGTCAACAAATATTTGCTATAGAACAATTATTGTGTCAGAAATTTAAGTTATTAACCTTGGGAAATTTTATAGTAAGAATTGATAGAGGGGCAATGTAGAAAGGGTTAAGAATGGTGGAAGTGAAACTTATTTTGAGATTTTATAGATGGGAGTGTGTCTGATTCGGTATTTTATATGTTAATGGAAAGAGTGATGCGAGGATTCAGGGAATTAACTGTTAATCCTCATTCAAAGCTATATGATAGAAATATTGGTCAAGAGTGTTGCGTGAACAGAAATTTCAGAGGAGAGTATTGTTTGTATGTGTTTGGAAAAGAGGAAAGGCGTAGTTAGATGTGAACCATAGCAGTTATTATGTTGATTAAGATCATAAAGTTGAAGCAATAATAAACTTTTACTTTTAATGGGAGATGGCTACAGAATAAAATGTAGCTACAGTCACATTCATCATTAAACTGGTAAATAGATCCCTCCAGTGTGTTAAAAAAAAAAAAAAAAAAAAAAAAAAAAAAAACCTTCTGTATCAGCTGGTTCAGATGTCAGTTTAAAGGGTTCTTGAGCCGTAGATCAAGCCCTCATACATACTCTGTGCCACCCACCTCTATATTTCCTTTAATGTTAGGACCCGTCAATATCCAGTGTGTCTATTAAAGGTATATGGTCCTTCATAAGATATCCCCTCCTTCCACGTAACGCGTCCAAATTATACACCGGCGAATCGATCATCGTCAATCATTTATACATGATAATACCAGCTTAAAACTTTTTTTATCTTTTATTATGAAATACACATTCACAATCCTACAATTTATAACATATACATCATACTGTATTTATATAAATGATTTTTTATTTTACATATACTTTTTTTTTAAACTTTTCCATTTTTATACTCATGCATCTTGAAATTCTTCGTACTCCACATAACCTAATCCAACATTTTACCTCTACAGCTTCAAATTTTTTTTTATTTATTCATTAGCTGTCAAACTCTAAATTTTACGTTTATAAAATAGAGTTTGTTAAACGGCGCCTTCATTTATTACGATTTGGTTCTCTTTAGTCAGTTATCTTGTTTTAGTTATTTAACCTACACTAATGCTTTCTTCACCTTACCTGTTCTGTGCCTAGTTCTCTTCGTATCTTTTATCCATACATCACATTCACTCCCAAATATAATTACAAATCACCTGCTGTCTGTTTCTTCCATCCATACCTCACATTCCATATTCAATTTTATTGCTCCAACTTCCAACTTTCAGTTTACTCTCGTATCCCTGCTCCTGCTCGCTTTCAACTTACTTGTCCTAAAACCATTTCAGACACTATCATCCATTCCATACTCAATTCATGACCTCAATATCAAAATCTTGCCTTTCATAAATTATCGGTTCTTTCTCCAGTTAGTAATCCCGATGTGTTAAAAGAAGAGCATGATTCTCATTCATTGAATTCATGTAGATGTAATAAAGTAATTCTAGAATCAATTTTGCCTAGTAAAATGATAGGAATATCTACCAAACCCTTTTGCTATATCGTTGAATTTGCGCGCACACCATGTTGAAAATTATCAGTGGAACTTGTGTGTGTGTATATATATATATATATATATATATATATATATATATATATATATATATATATATACACACATATATATATATATATATATATGTATATATATATATATATATATATATATATTATATAAGGTGTTCATGCTAATTAGAAAATACAATATTTAAATTTTTACCAATTACTCTCTCTCTCTCTCTCTCTCTCTCTCTCTCTCTCTCTCTCTCTCTCTCTCTCTCTCTCTCTCTCTCTCTCTCTACGGAATAGAAGATAGGCTGTGTATTGTGGACCATGCCTTTATTGTATGCAAGGACAAACCTCGCGACTACATTATTCGGCATTTGACATATATCGTTTTTTGAATCCTCAATATAACCGCCATATATTGGGGCGGTATATTATGCTAAGATTTAGTTTCAGAGAGATTGCTTTTAAGAAAATGCTTCAATTTCTTGTTTTAAACCTTCATTTGTTAGTGTCATCTTACGCACATATTAGTGAGAGATTGACAGAGATATAGGAATTGTCTTGTCGCAGTCATAATCTATCTGGATTGCGTGCAATATTTTAACTGATAATTTGCGGTTTTGTACATACTCGTCTCGATTGTGGTGCATCGCACTTACATCTGAGAGAGCTATGGAAATTGAGAGTAAGAAGTAAAGTATGTACTAAAGCATTCACCATATATATCATTAATCTTATTCGTGATCTTATGGTAAAATCTCAGTTATGAACTTCTTACAAGCTGTGAAGTTCGGTTCTTGTTGGATATAGAGACTGGAAACCGTTTATTGAATTATTTCTTCCATGTAGGAGTATGTCAGCTATAAGGAATATTCCTATGAAATGGGGGTCGAGTGCTGGAACTTAAGAATGTATTTTTAAGGTTCACAGCTTATATTCGTTAGTGCTGTAGCTAGCCCCCTTGCTCTGGCGACAGAGAAAGTAATTTGTATGAGCTCTATAGATTCAAATGTGATAAAAAATCTTTTTTTTTTTTTTTTTTTTTTTTGATAAACCTGCTTATAATGGAGCCTAAGAGCAATTAAATTTTAAAGTCTGATTTTCTTTATTTGAAACTGAGAAGGCCATGCGACAAAAGAATAAATTTGGAAATTTATTTTATTTTGTTAATGATTAAACTGGCTGATACTATTTTCAAACCATTTTTATTTGTATTTCCCATTTACTCTATTGATTGAGGACATCTCACAATAAGCCAAACAATTTTAAAAGTATTTTATTTTTAATGATCGCATAGCACGTTATTCACTAGATTAGCTATTCGATTTCAAAATGATATATTTGATCTCATTTAGTGATTTTTATTTGAGTCTTGAGGATAGATGATCATGTCTTCTACAAACATTTTCACCTATGAAGTGAGTTTTTAAGATTTTTCGATTACGGTCTTTCACTTGGCACTTATGACATAGAATTGGGTCTAGATTGGATTGATACTAATAATATGCGCTAGAAATATATCAACAAGTCTTTAGCTGTAATTTATGCTAGAAGACCTGCTCAGGACTTTAATCAGCAGTTCATCAAACTGCCTGGAACATGTGTTATTCGGTAATGTCTTACATGTTGTCTCGCCCTTATTGATATTACGCTAATTTTGAAAATCACTGAGAATTAATACAAGGACTTTTGAGAAAAGCTCTACGGCCTGCTGAGAAAGAGAAGTCATGAGTAAATTGTTTTGGTATAACTAAATGCCACAATTTTTTTTAATATGCAAGAAATCAGTTGTCTGCTTTTCTTTTCATGCAGATAAGTTTTTTTTTTTTTTTTTTTTTTTTTTTTTTTTTTTTATAACGCTTCCAATGCAAATAAAACCCAAAATGGTCTTAAAAGAATCCCATGACGTGACTAATTACCTGCTGAAGAAGGGATGACCGCCAAGGAAATCTTTGTGCACAATTGTTTAGTTTCTTCCTTCCTTTTCTACGAACAAGGAAATGTCGACTTTGCGTTGAGACGTCCAAAAATCATGACTGATCGTGTGTGTATTCAACAAATAGATAAGACCATCACATTGATCCTAGGCCAATGCACCGTATTTCGCATGACAGATTAAGGATAATCAAATTGTCTTCAAAATGGGAAGTAGGAATAGTTATACCAAATAAACAGCTGGCTTAAGTAGGACACTTTGACTTGCTTCCAATTGATGTAGACAAAATCTACAGGTTATGAGGAACCCACGATGAGACATAGGTTCACCACTTTGATCCTTAATCCAAAGTTCAGAGCTATCAAATAGATTTCCTTTGATATCTTCCCACAAAATTTAGACCATTATTACTTACGGGTATACTGTAGAGGTCGTTGTTTTGAAAATCCTAAGAATTTATAATGAAACACTGTTAAAAAGAAAAAATTTGGCCCCTCCCGTAACTTAACCTGGCGAGATAGTAGTTTTTTATGTAGTTAGAACAAGTGCATCGAAGTTAGGGAAGTTATATATTTAAGAATAATACTTGAAGTTTCTTTTCCCGAGATGTTTTTGGTTAGGACGGGAAATTGTACATACACTAACCTTTAAGAAAAAATATTAAACAGCTATTATTACAGGAATCTGCATCCTATGCTTATTTTCATTTTTCGTCTCAATACTACTGCTATTAGAATGAATGTCTACTGCATTGGTTTCTATTCATTCGGATACCGCGATGGAAGCTGTCAGTTTCTTACAAATCAAGTTCCATTTTCTCATCTTGTGTAACGCCATATAGTGTTGTCATTCAGGTTTTCAGCAAGTTTTAGATATGAGGGTGCTAGCTAGCCAATGGGTGGTTAAGAGGCTGGTTTCCTTGATGGTTTCCCATCCGAGAACTGTCCAGGGTCAACGATGTTCAACTTTGCTGATCTATTATAGTGTTCAATTTATATGCTCTCCTCATGCCCTTCCGTTCGCTTGTTGGCGCACATGCTTCTTGTTACCGTCCCTGTCCTTCATGCTGTACTACTGAGTATATTATCTACACCGTTATTTTTGTAAAAACTCAGCTGTTACATTAAAGAATCTCTTGCAGAATTGTTTTGCATGAATATTTTCTTACGGACAAGTTTTACAATCTCATTTTAACGCATTGCTTCACGGAACAACCCGTTAATGTTTAATGACAATTTAATAACGCCTTGACATTTTATGGAAGGTGCGTTATCCCTGAGAGCAACGCAAAATTCATCTTGATAGACGTCATCGTATAAACTCTCATGGCAGAGAGTCTCTATTTAGAAACTATTTGCGACTCTTACCTGTCGGTTTTCTTAAGCCTCCCCTCCGTTTTCGTTGCCCTCCAAAACTTAGTGAGGCCATCACAGAAAACGGGGAACCACAAATGCTGTCGGTGCCGGGAGGCAAAATGATACCGGTGACTGGTGTGTAATTTGCTCCGCCATCCTGAGCTTCGTACCTTGTTAACGCGCGCACACACACACCGACCACTCTCTTGGGTTGTTGGTTCTGTGGTACTGGCAACAACGTGAGGGATTTAGTAATTATAAATTAATCCTTCGGAATTTGTTTTCTAACAATGAGAGTACACAAATCCAATAGAGATCATGTTTCATGAATGGCAATTCTGTGAAAAAGGCTTTGGGATGGTCTTGGGAATATGTTTTAGAGGAATTTTGTTCTTCATACGGTCATTGTGTAACGTTCACGCCTCTCGTGCTTCTTTTTTTAGACAGTTTACAATCGACAGGCCATTCTTTGTCTTTGCTGGATGAATAATTGTTTATATATCAATAGCTTACTTAGTTGATTTTGGTTATTTTATTAATTCTAGGCAAACTCCATCGTTCGGCTTGGGCTGGTCATTTGAAGTCGTTTTCACTCGTCCTTTACTTAACAATATTGACATATGTGCGGTCTATAGAGAGAGAGAGAGAGAGAGAGAGAGAGAGAGAGAGAGAGAGAGAGAGACTGGTTGGTTGGTGGTCACGTGACAATTTAGGGGTAGCCGAGAGCACCCTTGCTAAACTTACTTTCCAAAGATAAAACAAGGCTTGAGTTTAGTTTTGCTCATCTGCTCTCTCTCTCTCTCTCTCTCTCTCTCTCTCTCTCTCTCTCTCTCTCTCTCTCTCTCAGGTATAGGCGGAGGGGTGGGTGGCACCCCCATCTCGGTCGGAGAGCAGGACCTCAATAGGGAGATGGGAAATGACTGGGTGGGTTGGGGAGAGGAGGAGGACGATGGGCAGAAAAAGAGAGAAGCGCATGGTAGAAGAATGTAGATGGGTGGAGGTGGGATATAGGGGATTGGAGGGGGGAAGGGTGTTAGGGAAAGTGAGGATTCCACATTTTGAGAGTCGGGGGTGATGGTGTGCAAGGGGGAAATGGGTGTGAGTGTGGATTGTAGATGGGAGGCGTGGTTACACGCGTGGAAGATAAGGATGAACCTTAGGAGCCGTTTTCTGTTATGTGGGATGAAGGACGTCATTTCTATTGATCAAAATATGCAGTAGACATCATATTTTGATTTCGTGGAGCACGTTTGCAATGGAATGGAAACTGATGGATGGATAGTGTTCTTGTGACCGGGTGGCTGGCTGGTTGGTGACGGGAAAAGAAAAAAAAAAAGAGGGAGGTTAGCTTAGCCAAAGGGCAGGGAGGAGGGTGGACGAGAGGAGGAGGGCGAGCAGTCGAAAGGGAGGGGCAAGAGGGAGTGGTGAGCTGAGGTTTTGGGGGGTGTGGGGTTATGTTCAAATGGGGGGAGGGGTCAGAGGTGAGGTGTGAGTGGCCAGGCAGCAGCCCAAGTGTGGTGGTGGTATAGGAGGAGGAAGAGGGACCATCTGAACTGGTTTACCTGGTGCCTCGGGCTTAAACTGCTGCTGCTGCTGCTCTGCTGCTGGCTGTGTTGTGCTGCTCTCTGTCAGCAAGACCTTGTCGGTCGGTCGTTTGGGGAGGGGAGGGTGTTCTGTCTCTGGAGGGGGACGGGGTAATAGCTGGCCATGCATGGCCCCACTCACTCTTTCTCTCTCTCCCCCTATACTCTCCCACCCACGACACATCACCCTCATCCTCGTCTTCATTTACCACTTAGGTTATTCAACCGTTTTGCATTTTGTACATCTTCACTATTCACTTGGTATAGTTTCCATGTCACGTTACTCTCCTGTAGATCTTTACTGGTGATGATCCCAGCTATTAATCTCCCGTAATTTATATATTCATATTTTTTATCATACAAGTTGCACCAACTAGACCTATGGAGAGTTCTTATTCAATCTATTTTACCGTGGATTATTGTTTCTTTAAATGAATTAAGCGTTTGTAAATATAGCCATTTTTGTTGGACTGATTTTTATTAATCCTATTACTCTTTTCGGTTGAGTAGAATTCAACCAGGTCCTTTCGGTTGACTAGTTACGTCACGAACGTTTGCTAATTGTAATTTTACAATTCATTAATTTCTTAAATTGGATGGTCTATTTGTTCCAGCAATGCAATGATTACACAAGTCTTGTCATGTGGTTGAATATAGATATACTGTGTTTATATATCATGTTAGCTTAATCTCACAGCAGTTTTGGGCGTTATTTCTTATGTATCAATCTTCTTTTCTCAAGGGGCTAACTAGTGCACTGCAATTGTTCAGTGGCTACTTTCCTCTTGGTAAGGATAGAAGAGACTCTTTAGCTATTGTAAGCAGCTCTTCTAGGAGAAGGGCACTCCAAAATCAAACCATTGTTCTCTACTCTTGGATAATGCCTTAGCCTCTGTACCATGGTGTTCCGCTGTCTTGAATGAGGGTTCTCTTGCTTGAGGATACACTCGGGCACTTTATTCTATCTTGTTTATATAGGAAATATTTATCTTAATGTTACTGCTCTTAAAATATATTTTGACTTGTTTCCTTTCTTCGCTGGGCTTTTCCAACTAGGGTTGTAGCGTAGCAATTAATAGTAATAATAATATAACTATACAATTGGTTGCTTCAGAAATGAGTTTGGTTGTTATTAAAACATGTTTCCATCCACAAAGTTCATTATGCTTTATCTGACGTATATGTACTAGGACCTAGTGATTGGTTGACTGTTCCGGGTCGCAGCTTTGAGAGAGAGAGAGAGAGAGAGAGAGAGAGAGAGAGAGAGGAGGTGTATGAGATATATACCAGTCTTAATTATGATTTAATCGAATAGGCTTCGCCGGAGTAACCCACTCCCTGGGAAATGAATTAATTCTTTGCCTATACATAAAATCTCTCTCTCTCTCTCTCTCTCTCTCTCTCTCTCTCTCTCTTAATGGCATAAAAAGCGACCAACATTGACTTACATTTTGTAGGTTTTGTTTTTATATTCCCTTAACGTTCAGATGCATATTTTATTATCTCTCTCTCTCTCTCTCTCTCTCTCTCTCTCTCTCTCTCTCTCTCTCTCTCTCTCTCTCTCTCTAAGATAAATTATAGCTAGATTTAAATACAGTAACTTTTCACATTCAATGCATGCATTGGCTTTTATATTTCTTAACAACCATTCCTCATGTTGCGGTTGTGTGCTGACTTCATTTTGCCCCACAACATCCTGTTCAGTAGAAGTTTGAGAGAGAGAGAGAGAGAGAGAGAGAGAGAGAGAGAGAGAGAGACCTTTATCAGGGACTAGGGATTGTTCGCGCAGCCCCAAGGGATTCGCTTCTCTCCTATTTCAGTTCATTCGCCTCCAACCCGGGCCCTGCCCACGCTTGCATGGCCGAAAAAAACAAAAAGAATTATGGCAATGCCATTTACTGGCCGCTGTGTCAGTTGCATGCGTTTACTTAAGGTATGACATTAGTACAACTCTGGAGGATGTCAAGGTTTGGAGTCGGGGGAAAGAAGATGGCATTGATGTCAACGTTATGTTGAAAGTAATGGTTTAGACTAAGTTTGGAGGGAGGAAAATGGGCCATATTCCAACTTCCACGTTCAGAAAGAAAATTAGTTATATAGTTAGAGAAATATGTCTAATCTAAATTTGTATATAAGATTGACATCACAGAAGAGTGCCGGTGTGAAGACAAGAAATCTGTGTGGCTTTGTTTAATATTACTAATTAAATAATTTTGGTCCAGATAAAAAATAGCAGTTCAGCAGAATGCTACAGTTATGATTGTCTTCAAAGAAATTTGTAGAATATCTCATTCATTTTCGAAAAGAATGTAAAAAGTGGTTATGTTAACTTCACAACATTCATATGGAAGAAGAAACGAAAGATTATTTTTTGGCTTTCAAAAATTCATGAAAATTTTGCTTTTTTTTTTCTTTAAAAAATGAATGACAGAGTAGTAGCATCCTACAAGAAAACAATGAGCGCTAATTAGTGTGATCTGTGCCTGCGTATTTGCGCGGGCTCGCGTCCAGTGTTGGCACTACTCAATTAACGTCATCCCAAAAACACTGCCATTAAAACCTTTTGTAGCCTGAGAAGCTCATCGACAGACGGTTGGTAATACTGGAAGATCTCCAGTTTCAGTTTCCAGGAATTTCAGTGTGGCGTAAAATGCTGTAACAAAGGAGGACATCTGGGTCCTGGAACTGCAACAGACGACGGTAACTATGCAGTGAAAAGAAACTGAACTCCAGACGATGCAACAAAGTAAACAAACGCAAAAGAGAACGGGGGATGATGGAGACGATGAGGAGGATACTGGCTGAGTGCTGCTTAAATTAGGTTTGCTTTGTTAGTGAAGAGGTAGGCTGCTGGTATTTTGCTTTACGGGAAATCTCGAAGGTTTACGTCGTAGATCTTGTGTGTTTGGTGTGTGCTGTATAGATCACATTGTACGAGTGTGTTAATTCCATTTTATCTCCTGTTATTATGCTGGTGGGGTATGTGAACTTATTTGTATGATCGTGTGCGCACGCGCAAAAGCCCAGCAACCAATGCTACAGAAAAAAAACGTTATAAGCAAAGTCTTATGACTGACGACCTAAGCATTTTCAGCTTTGTATCGGGTCTGTAGTCGACTGTGGTGAGTTGCGTTAAGGGCAGAGAGCAGGGCTTAAGACAGGAACACTTTGTTTCTAGCTGGGATCCGGATGATTTTGAGGGCCCCCTCCTCACTATATATATATATATATATATATATATATATATATGCGTGTGTATATATATATATATATATATATATATATATATATATATATATATATATATATATATATATATATATATATATATATATATATATATATATATATATTATATATATATACGTATGTGTATACGAGTATTATATTTTTTTTCACCTGGAGGAGTTGGTTTCAGGTGTAAGCCCGAAAGTTCTCAGCAATTCATTTGGTATGAACTGGCCCGCACCTCAACCTTTCCACGCCTCTAACGACCCTCAACATTCGAGTAACTCCAAGGTTATATTTCTAGGTTTAGGGCATGTTAGGTGCATCGGGTTGCTTACGGAGTGGGCCTAAACGCCCATCCTTATTCAGGAATCGAATGTGGTTTTCCAAGTTTGGCTGGCGATCATGCTACCGAACACATCATTAGTTTCGTATATATATATATATATATATATATATATATATATATATATATATATATATATATATATATATATATATATATACTCGTGTATGTGTATGCGTTCGGTATTTGAAAGACTTTGTGGCTCTGTAACGTTTCGTTCTGAATCTGCCTTTCAGCCGGGTGGTTTGGACTGGTAGTCCAATTCCGTCATCGTGATAAGGATTAAACTTTAAAAAGAAGAAAGCGAAGGATATGGGAGAGACTAATGAGTCTTTACCCAAGATGAATGAACTGGAACAAGAAGCCCATGTCACATGAAACTGGGAGGGAATAAACTTGTGGGTTCAAGATATTAGGTACAAGATACTGGTAAATATAAACTTATTCTGTACACAATGATTGAATAAGACTGAAAAGGAAGGGTGCATTACATATTGGCAACTGGAGAAACAAATTTAGCTATCACTTCACTATATATATATATATATTAATATATATATATATATATATATATATATATATATACTGTATATATATTCATTATATATTGTATCTATGTATGTGGAGGTAGTATCAGTTATAAATAATAATCTCTTCGTATTTTGTTCATTTGTTAGTTACTTTCTTGGGAATATAATATTTTTTTTTTCATGGATGTACGTTTTCCATTATTTTGTGTTCCATTGTGAACTATCGATCAGCAAAGATTCTAGTTTCTCTTGAATTTGCTTTATGGAACGTGCAATATTAATTTACCTGTAACTATTTGTTTTCCTTTTCAAAATTGATCCTTTTTTTGCTACTCTATTGGCTCCAACATTCATGTCTGAACTAGACATGAGCGGAAGCTTAGCGAGAAAGAATATAACTTGATGGACATCTTGTGGAATGGAGAAGAGGACAGTTATTTACCTGTTAATATTACAACTAGTTCTTTCTAACCACTCAAAGTTCCTATAATTTGATTTAAAAAATAATGAATAGCAGATTAGAATTTTTTTTTTAGCCTTACATTTAGCCTTAGATTTAGCGATCACTCACCGCATGATATTCAGTATTATTAGCCGCGCTGAAATTAAAGAATAACTGGACAAATTTATTCTGATTTGTGGAGGAAATTTTTACCAGTTGATTGTTTACTATTGCTCTCGTAGATATATTGAAAAATTTATATAGCTCAAAACAACGTAATTTCGTATTAGGTTTCGTCTCACACACGCGCACACACACCTACCCCCCCTCCCCACACACTATATATATATATATATATATATATATATATATATATATATATATATATATATATATATATATATATATGTGTGTGTGTGTGTGTGTGTTTGTGTGTGTACACGCACAAATATATTTGCTCACACCTTCATGTTTCTAGAAAGTCATTGACGCGTCGCGATTGCGCAGGACGACATTTCTTGACCCGTTTTGTAACCACATCCTTTACCCAAGATTTCTGCTCCGCCTTAGGTATGTTCTTTGAATGTGAATTTATGGAGCTCCTCATTAATTGCAACTTTGTCTAGTGCTGTAATTTTGTTGTAACGTGGGCTACAGAATTACGCCCTTTGGTGCTTATAACGGCGTAGCAATGCGTTCGCCGTAGCTTCGCTCGGCAACGTAGTGTTAGTGATAGGAAATATTTCCCTGGGTTGTTTCAGTCGGTTTCATTCTTAGTGGCTGGTTCCTTTCAGTGGTAATATACCTGTACACGTGGCATTCATTGTTACCTTTAGCCAACTTGCTTTTAATTTTCGACTTTTCTTTTTATTCCATTTCTTCTTAGTTTGCGCTGTTACATTTTATTTAAAATTGCATTTTTTAACTTGCGCACCGTTGCTTTTAATTTGCAACTTGTTAATATCCATTCCAACTTTCTTTGCATATGGTTGCTTTTCATTTGCAAGTTGATAAATTATTCCATTCCTTCTTACTTTTCACATGGTTGCTTTTCATTCGAAACTTTGCTTTTTATTTCATTATTTCTTACTTTGCAAGGGCTGCTCTTCATTTCCAATTTCGCATTTAATTCCATTCCTTCTTAATTCGTAACTTTTATGTTTATTCCATGCCTTTCATTACACTGGGTTGCTTAATATTTACAACTTTACATTTTATAACCACCTTTCTTGTTTGCATAAGGTTGCTTCTAATTTTGTACTTTGCATTTTATTCCATTCTTCCTTAATATGCATAGGGTTGCTTTTAATTTTCAACTATACGTTTCATTCAGTTCATTCTTACTTTGAACAGGGATGCCTTTAATTTGTAAACTGCATTTAATTCCATCTTTTGTAATTGACAGTTTTGCTGTAATTCGTACAGGATTTTTTTTTAATTTGCATCTCTATATTTCATT
>NC_090755.1:27901928-27909428 GCF_036898095.1 Palaemon carinicauda | reverse complement strand
TGTGTGTATAGTATAGATGTTATATATATATATGTGTGCGCGCGTGTGTATGTATATGTATATTTATATTTATATGTTGATAAAGAGATATTTTGCATGTAATCGTGGCCAGAATAAATTGATGGTTATATACCATATATTATAGTTATAAAACCCCTTTTAGATATTTAATTACTAAGACAGCCTCATCTTTCTCCAGTTTCAGATATTTTTCTTCGGTACCCTTTTTGGTGAGTGTTAGTTTTTCATATTGGTGCAAAGTGAACGCCATTTTTTTTATCGTTTCATTAACAGATTGCCAAAAAAGTGCACCCATGAAAATGGATACGTAACAAAATAGATTTTTTTTTTTATTTAAGAATATCCAGTCGTACGGATATTTGTTGTGCTACAGGTTTTAAAACCTATAAGTAGACTTTTCCTAATGTAAACTGCGTGACTTGGTGTCTGGGACATTTGCATTAAATCTAAAGATGCGGGCATAAGAATATGTTCATCATGATAGGACGCCAGCCACGCCTACTCAATGGCAAGTTGCCAAATACTCCGATGTGGAAAACTAGCGTCAAAGCGAAGACTCTCCACTCCACTCGATATGGTATTGAACATTCTTCAGGCGACGTGTACTATGCTGAGCTCAAAGAAATATTCTCGCCAGTGCACAGAGAATCTTAACATCTCGAGCTATATTCTGTGTCAGCTGGTGCTGTATATTTGATTCTGGTACCGTACCTATTAAAAGGGCAAAAATTCTCAACTATAACATAATGTCAGATGTTATTGTAAAAAATATATATCTATTTATCTATCTTTAAACACACTTTTCCCCTTAGAACAATAGCATAACATCGATAACTTACAAAAATGGATTAAATAGTATTTATGTCTACAGCTTAAAGGATTTTTGAGGGAAATATATATAAGTTATTTCTCAAACCCCTGTATCTTTATCTGCATCCGTTGTGATGTAAGACTGGAATGACTTAATCGAGGAAATTGTGTGAGTGCATATAATTATATATATATATATATATATATATATATATATATATATATATATATATATATATATATATATATATATATATATATATATATATATATTATATTTCTTTCTGAGTGGGGATATCTTAACTTGGTAAAATTGTTTGTGTATCGCCTTGATCAGCAAAGCTATACTAGTCAGGGCCACTCATACTATGTTGGTTTGCTGTGCGCGGTCGGACTAAGCTAGATCTTCCATCACCAATCCGCACTGGCCAAACCTCAGACATGAATTGACATGTCTGAGGCCTTTGTTCCAACAGTGGACTAGAAATGGCTACATTTATTGTTGGATATATATATATATATATATATATATATATATATATATATATACAGTATATATATATATATATATATATATATATATATATATATATATATATATATATATATATATATATATATTGTGTGGGTGTGTGTGTTCATGTATATATTATTATGTACGAATGATTATGTGATGTTATATATACATATAAATAACTTCTGGGAAGCAGCTATAAGAAAAATAAGTTGTACACTAATAAGAAGTGACTGTAACAAGAAAGAATAGTGAACAAATGATCATACATTAGAATAAAATGGAAAGATGCTGTCTGAAATGAATGCAGACTTGAATTGATGAAGTGAGTATTTTAATATTTTGTTGCATTTGGAAGGTAGAGGGAAGGCATTGCTTAATGATGCATTAGTGGAAGGGGTTAGTTTCAGTGAGAAAGCTCGGGGGAGGGGTTGCCGAGAGGCAGTACAGGGGCAATTAAGTGAGATGATGTAATATGGTTGTGAACGTGTAATAGTCTGTTGGAAACGTCCCTGCCTAGCTATCTGCTTATCTTGGGTTAGAGACCCGCTCAAGTTCGATCATTTCTTGCAGTGTCTGCCAAGGGGAGCCAAAAGGTCTACCTGCTGAGTCGTTAGTAATCATTGCTTGGCCCTCCCTTGGGTGGAGAGGGGCCTTGGGCGCTAAGCATATGTATATAGTACACGGTTAGTCTCAAGGTCATTATAATGGTAGGGTATTATCACTGTCCCTTGCTTCTTCTATTCATGAGCGACCTTTAAACTCTGACCTGGGTAGGTACGTAATGGATGAAAGTAGAGGTGGATCAGTGAGTGAAGAGGCGTGTGCATAAAATTGGGAAAAAACTTGGTATATCTTTGGAAGCCATTGGGGTAATGCGTGAGATCATAAAGCCAACTTTCCTTTTTAGAAGTGAAATGTTGATGTTGAATGTTAATTAAAGAAAACAGTTGGGGCTGCTAAGATTATTTTATATGTATATTTTATAACTAGAAACAGAAACCGAGGGAAGGTTGGCGTGTTGTTTACAAAGGAAAACAGTTAGGGCATGATTGCTTGTGTACCCGTATATGTATATATTGCTTTTATTTTGTAACCAAGAATGGATCTGCTTCGATAATCGTGTAACATTTGGGGGAAATAACTAGGGGCATTTGATGTGCATAAGGAGTGTTATAGTTATGTAACCCACCATTATAAAAGTGAGAGAGAGAGAGAGAGAGAGAGAGAGAGAGAGAGAGAGAGAGAGAGAGAGAGAGAGAGAGAGAGAGAGAGAGAGAGAGAGAGAATTAGTGTTCAGTATGTTTTGTTTTTTATGTTTGGGATTGATGTTGAACTTTTTTGTTTATCTTTTAGCGATTGATACATCAAATGCCAATTTTGAAGAATTCTTCTAGTCTGAAGATCAGATAAATGAGAAAGGTTGTATGAAGGGTTCATTGCCATTTCTTGAAAAATTAACGAAATTGAATTTGCCACCCACCGGCCTTTGCGATGTATAGCAAGCGACACTATGGGCCATCATGGTACTTGAAATTCAACGTCAAAATGGTTACTTTCCGTTATTTTGTCATAATGCAATGATGGCAATTGTTTACTCAGATGTGTTGTATGGAGTCGTCAGTAATGTCAAAAATTGCGTCTGAAAATAGCGATGTTGTATACCCCAGATTTTGATAAGTGTTGATGGTAGCCCATAGGAAACGTCCCTGTCTCGCTATCTGTTGGACGGGAGATCGTGCCCACAGCAAATCGATAGTTTCTGGTTGTGTCTGCAATCTCACCGTCCTTGTCACTTGTGCTTGTGAGCAATGGAAGCGAAGTTTGGGAGAGCTTATAGGTCTAACTGCTGAGTCATCAGCACCCATATCCTGGTCCTCCTGAGTCCTAAGTTGATGGAAAGGGGGCTGGGCCACTGATCTTATGTAAACTGTATATGATCAGTCTGTAGGATATTGTCCTGTCCCTTGCCTCTTGCCTTTAAAATCGTTAAACTACTGAATGGCAAAGATATATATTCTCGTTAGTTATGTATTTAAATTTTGTTACATGTAGATTTCTTCGGCGTTTTGACTATATTAACAGAACTTCAATGATTTAATAATATTAGTAGATTTATCAACTACCAATCAGCATTCCATTTGTGCAATTATAGTTCAATTAATATTCTTTGCTTTGAAATAATTTTAAATTTCGTTGTAATGAAATGTACTTCATGGTTTTCTATATATATATATATATATATATATATATATATATATATATATATATATATATATATATATATATATATATATAATCAGTAACTAATTATTTGGTTATTTATATAATCATTTAACTAATTATTTGGTTATTTATGTAATTATATGCCTAATTTTTTGGTTATTTATATAATCATTCAGCTAATTACTTGGTCAATTGTGTAATGATTTAATTCATCATTTAATGATTATATGAATCTAATGTATGGTTTTAGATGAATATTTGTATATGTTTCAAATTCTTCATTGGTATTTTTCTTGATATACTTTTTCAGCCATTTCAAATCATTTATATTTTTTTACTTATTTTTGACCATTCAGGAAACTTAAGGTAACATCCATACATGCATGATATACATTTATGCGTATATTCATGTATGTTTGTGCTCGTGGTAGTATTTTCTCGATTTCCAGGCAGGACTCAGATTCAACCACGGGCCTCAAAGGCTGCAATGTGCATATTCCGTTAAAAAAAAAAAAAAAAAAAAATTTGGACATAAGTAGTTATTAAAGATAGAGGACTCTAGTGATTACACCGTAACCGTAAAAGGTTTTATGGAGCCAATGCGTAAGAGGAATTGTTGTGTGTACAGTATATTCATTATGTATGTATGTATATATATATGTATGTATGTAAATATATATATATATATATATATATATATATATATATATATATATATATTTATTTATTTATATGTATATATATATATATGTGTGTGTGTATATATATATATATATATATATATATATATATATATATATATATATATATATGTATGTATGTATGTACATGTAGATATATATATATATATATATATATATATATATATATATATATATATATATATATATATATATATATATATATAACAAAGGTAGATGTTGCATTGACCAGATATGAACAAGCAGGATTTAGAAAAGATAGAAGTTGTACTGACCAAATTTTCATTTTGAGACATACTACCGCCAGAGAGTTATGGGGTCCTTTGACTGGCCAGACAGTACTACGTTGGATCCTTCTCTTTGGTTACGGTTCTTTCTCTTTGCCTACACATACGCCGAATAGTCTGGCCTATTCTTAACAGATTCTCCTCTGTCCTCACACACCTGACAACACTGAGGTTACTAAACAATTCTTCTTCGCTCAAGGGGTTAACTACTGCACTGTATTTGTTCTGTGGCTACTTTCCTCTTAGTAAGGGTAGAAGAGACTCTTTAGCTATGGTAAGCAGCTCTTCTAGGAGAAGGACACTCCAAAATCAAACCATTGTTCTCTAGTCTTGGGTAGTGCCATAGCCTCTGTACCATGGTCTTCCACTGTCTTGGGTTAGAGTTCTCTTGCTTGAGGGTACAATCAGGCACACTATTCTATTTAATTTCTCTTCCTCTTGTTTTGTTAAAGTTTTCATAGTTTATATAGGAAATATTTATTTTAATGTTACTCTTCTTAAAATATTTTATTTTTCCTTCTTTCCTTTCCTTACTGGGCTATTTTCCCTGTTGGGGCCCCTGGGCTTATAGCATTTTGCTTTTCCAGCTAGGGTTGTAGCTTAGCAAATAATAATAATAATAATAACATGTACAGCAATGCGTAGAATATAGAAATCCTCTTTTGATGGTATTTATGGACTATGAAAATGCCCTTGATAGTGTGCACCGGCCAATATTGTAGAGAGTCCTGTGTTATTATGGAATTCCCCATAAATATGTAAATTTGATTAAGTCTGTTCATGAGCATAGCAAGTACAAATTAATGTTAATGGAGTCTTATCGAGTGAGTTTCCAGTGAACATCGGAGTACTCCAAGGGAATGTGTTGTCACCTATGTTGTTTATCCTCCTCATGTACTTTATAATGTGTAGAACAGTCAGAGATGGTGGAAAAGGATTGGACTGGATTGGTGATAGGAATTTAGCAGACCTAGAGTATGCTGATGATGCTGTCCTTGTTAGCAGAACACCACAGGATTTGCAATGCTTGCTTACCAGAATGCATGAAATATCACAAGAGGTTGGGCTGAAGATAATAAAAGAAAGACAGAGATGATGAGAACTGAGTATACGATGGAAGATGAAATATCACTGGAAGGAGAAAGGATTAATGAGGTAGAATCATTTAAGTATTTAGGAACTATGATCTCCAATACAGGGTCTTTAGAATTAGAATTTAGTGAAAGATTGAAAAAAAAAACTAATCAGACAATGGCTAGATTAAGTAAAATTTGGAAATCAAATCGCTTGAAAATGCATATAAAAATTCAGACCATATATCAGTTTAGTCAAATTAGTGTTACTGTATGGACATGCGTCATGCTATCACAATGAAACAATCTCCAATAGATTGAGAATAAAGCCCTCTGAACTATATTGGGAATTAAATGGCAGGACAGGATTAGAAATGAAACTATAAGAGAGATTACTCGTGTGCCATACGTGGATGATATAATTATGAGAGGTAGATGGAGATGGTTTGGGCATGCTCTTCGCACTCCCCAAGAGAGATTAGTTCACCAAACGTTTAGCTAGGCTCCATAAGGCTCTAGAAAAATTGGAAGACCCAGGCCTACTTGGCTAAGGACTAGTAGCGTGAAGTAGGAGATGATGAATGGAGAAGTATTGAATTAAAAGCTCAAGACAGAGACGACTGGCGAAATCTAACAGGGGCACTTTGCGTCAAGTCAATAGGCGTAGGAGGAGATGATATATATATATATATATATATATATATATATATATATATATATACATATATATATATATATATATATATATATATATATATATATATATATATATATATCAAATACATAATGCAAGGTGAAGATTCGGAATCTGGAACTGTTGGAAGAGGATTCAGACAGAGATGTTCGCGATCGCCATTTCTGTTCAACATCTATACAGAAGCAATGATGAAAGAGTCACTGGAAGATCTGGAAGATGATATTAAGGTGAGAGGAGAAATAGTGAAATCTACAAGGTTCGCTGAGGACAAATTAAGTACTAAGAATAGTTGGAGAAGGTAGAAGCCAAATTACAACAATAAAGGGAAGGCAGAGGATGGGTTACTGAAGGACATTATAGAAGGTAAATTTGAAGGATAAATACCCAGATGAAGGAAATGGAAGTCAATACTAGATAACTTGAAGAAAAGGAAAAGATACCACTAACTAAAAGAGGTGGCCATGAATAGAGAAATATGGAGGGCTACTAAGTTACTAATCCATGAAAGGACTTGCCTTGGGGCAGAACAGTATATGTATATATATATATATATATATATATTTATATATATATATATATATATATATATATATATATATATATGTATATAGAGAGAGAGAGAGAGAGAGAGAGAGAGAGAGAGAGGGAGGGAGAGAGAGAGAGAGAGAGAGAGAGAGTATGTGAGTGAGGAAAATCAGCACACTGTTGTGCTCAAATAGAAATAAGTTTCTACCTCACATGAGGATATAACCCTATTCTCTTCAAATGAAAGGCAAGATCACTATCAATCATGCCACAGAGGTTGGAGCCTAAGTCCTAACTGTATTTGAGGATTTACCTGGTGAGATCACTGTCTTACTCGCTGGTGGGAAAGTCCCTGGTCACATCAGGTAAATCTTGAAATGTAGTTAGCACTTAGGTTCCGACTTCTTTAAGAATCTCTGCTGGTATGATTGATATTGATCTTGCCTTTCATGTGAAGAGATTATAGTTCGATCCTGATGTGAGATAGAATATATCATCATCACCTCCTACCCCTATTGATACAAAGGGCCTTGGATAGATTTCGCCAACTGCCTAACACGGAAAAGAGACTAAGACGTTAATAACGGATTATACAAGGGATAACCAAAGTAAAGAAAAATGTAATATATGGCAACGTTAAATAAAC
>NC_090755.1:27894428-27896928 GCF_036898095.1 Palaemon carinicauda | reverse complement strand
TCTCTGCATTCCTGATTTAAGAGAGTTCATCGTGCGTTCCCTCTGTTATATCAGTCTCTCGTGACTTGTTTTGTGGAATTGTTACTTTCACTTGCGCTTTGAGGCAGTTTCTGCAATGTCTTCTAACGCAATGGGAGGAGTGTGGGAAATAATGCTGCTGCCGACAACGAGTTAAGAAATTTGTTTTTTATAAAAAAAAAAAAAAAAAAAAAAAGTCGGTGACTGTGTTATATTCAGAGAGGGCTAAGAAAATACTCATATAAGTATTATCATTTATGGTACTATTGTTGCCATTTTTGTTGCTGGTACTTTTATTGCCATTATTTTACCATTATCTAGGTTATTATTATTATTATTATTATTATTATTATTATTATTATTATTATTATTTGTTATCATGATCATTTATATTACTTATTATTTACGTAGGCCACATATACCATCATCATCACCATCTCCCCCTGTCTATTGACGCAAAAGGCCTCGATTATATTTCGCAAGTGGTCTCTATCCAATACTTCTCCATTCACCATCTCTCACTTCACGCTTCATAGTCCTCAACCATGTAGGCCTGGGTTTTCCAATCCTTCTAATGCCTTGTGGAACCCAATTGAAAGTTTGGTGAACTAATCTCTTTTGGGGAGTGCGAAAAGCAAGCCCTATTCATCTCCATCTACACGTCACCATGATCTCATCAACTTATGGCACTCAGTAATCTCTCTTATAGTTTCATTTCTATTCTGAAAAACTAATCTGTGAAAAAATTATTCGAAGATCTTGCTATACGGCAGTTTGATCTGCGATGTTGAAACCTTGCATTTCATTAGTACTTAGTACCATGAAGAGTCAAATTTCATCCGCATATGACCCCTTTTTACATTCACAGGGCTGGCCATTGTGTTAGCAACCTAACCCTATGAAACTCTTCTCCAAATCGGTAATGAAGGTGTGTGTGTATATATATATATGTATATATATATATATATATATATATATATATATATATATATATATATATATATATATATATATATATATATACTGTAAATTTAATTCAAATTACATTAGTAATTAGGTAATAATGCGATGTTTTTCGCAGGTTTTGCATTTCAGGCCATGACAATAGCCATTAAGATCATAGATGCGATACATTGAAAAGCTTATACACACTGTTTTCTTATCATGTACAGACAGTAATTACTGAACAAGAAACTTTTACGTAAGTTTGTACGTGAGAAGCTTGACTTCTTTTCTTAACCAACGTTGTGTAATATCTCTTTGGTAGGTGCCTTGGTGATGTACAAAAGACACTGATATATTTTAGTCTTTCCAAACCACATTTAGCTTTGATTGATTCAACCCAAATAGCTGAAAGGTTACCCTGTAGGTAAGTATTGTACCTGAAAACACTTGCTATTCGTTGGCATTTTAAATATCCTGCTAGATATAACAGTGTGGTGGTGAAAAATGAATCTATAAGACTATTTGTCATTATAGAACTGTACAGTGAAAATCTTCTTATTTTTGTATTCTTATATCGTTAAAATTTTATTATTTTTATTTTTTCATTGAAGTTGTATGTTATTTTCTGATTCTTTTATCACTAAAATAATCTATTTCTAGGCTGTATTAAAGAGAGGAAGAGAGAGGTAGGTATCGTCAGTAACTCTAATTACATCCGGGAAAATGGACTGTATTTTGCAGTAGATGACGTAAGAGTTGTCAATTCAACTCTCCGACTTTAATGCTGCAAGTCATGAATGGTGCACAGAGCTTTAAAAATGAGTAAAACTCTTGAAATGGTACATTTGGTATGTATGACGAAGCATTGTTTGAAAGAACAAGATGCCTTTCTAATGCAGTATTAAATGACAAGGTTGCGAAGTTATTCGTTGATGATGAAAATTAACTTGATTTCCTTTGCATTTTCAGGCATCAGAACCAAACGTTCTCAGTGTAATTTAGTTGGAAATAATGCGACGTTTTACTCTGATAAATGTAAAATATTATTTATTATTGTTAGATTTGTTCGCGTTTTTAAGGTTTTTAGGAAAAAGGACTATATGTCAGACGTTGGGGCCTATAACATAAATTTAATACTAGGTGTAAATGTGTAAAAACAATGAGACTTTCTGTTATAAAAAAGTAGTGTTCATGGCCCATTATTTTTGGTACTATATAGGCATGAGTAGTCCTAAAAAGCCAAGCTCGTTGCATACGCAGATAATATTACTCTCTTTGCCTCAATTCCATCTCCTTAATGTATATCTGGGGTTCCTGATTCCCTTAATAGAGATCTAGCTAAAATCAGTGCATGGTGCAATGGGCAGGAGGTTGAACCCTAAGAAAGCTCAAAGCATGATTGTAAGTAGGCAGTGGCTCTTCAGCATCAAAATCTTTTGCATTGATATATTAATTATACAAAACTCTAGGTGTGATTCTTTATTACAAATGTACTTCTAAGAAACGAATTCGGTCTGTTTCTTCTATTGTACAAAAA
>NC_090755.1:27881928-27886928 GCF_036898095.1 Palaemon carinicauda | reverse complement strand
CGATGTTAGATCGGCTAATCAATAAACCTAACTCTAGCTCTATACTGGACCTTCAACACCGCCTTTTCGAGAAACGTTTTTGGTAAATAGACAAAACGTTTTCGCTTTACGTTTCCCGGCGACATTAAAACTACAACCTTTATGTGAAGCAAAGCAGTTTGCGGGGATTTATTACGCGCAACAGTGTTTATAAACCGGTATCCTCGTAAAAATAGAAAATAACCTTTTCTTGTATTTGAATTGCTGAGGCCAGTGGGAAAGGCAACTCAATGCCCTTTTATTGGCAAAGGACGGAAGAAGGATGAGACATGATCAAGATGTGATGCGTTTAATCTGCTCTGAAATTATGGATCTTGAAATCCCGGTGGTCGGTTATGAATTTAGAAAGAATAGTTCGTTGAAATTTTGTTCAAGTAGATTAATTTGCCTTGCTGACTAATTACAAGTTTGTTAACGTGTGTTTTAAGAATTTTTTTTTTTTTAGAAGCCAAAGAGGGAGAGATAAAATTGAAGGATGGAAGGTTTTTGAGGTGGGGAAAACGGGCACGGGAAAATTTCACAATTTAGCAGTAGCTGGAAAGAAACAGTGACCAAGGGTGTTCAATACAAAAATTACGGAAACTGTTAGTCTATTGTCTCGCCATATGGCTCTCTGAAGGATATTGCTTATTACCTCCCTGTTCGTGCTGAGTTTCTTGTCGGCTTTGGCAAAGGTTTATGTAAGAATTTGGCTATATTTATACATATAAACGTATGTTTTGGTATAATTTGCGTATTAGCACATGGCCAAGCTCCTGAGTGTGATGACTGTTTGTTTAGATGAAAAATAGTAACCACAATCGAGTTGATAAGGAAAAGTTGTTTTGCACGGTAGAACCACTCATTTTTGTAAGTTGTTTATGCTCATATATGTTTGCTCATATTATTATTATTATTTGCTAAGCTACAACCCTAGTTGGAAAAGCAGGATGCTATAAGGCCAGGGGCTCCATCTGGGAAAATAGTTCAGTGAGGAAAGGAAACTAAGAAAAATAAAATATTTTAAGAAGAGCAACAACATTAAAATATCTCCTATATAAACTATAAAATCTTTAACAAAACAAGAGGAAGAGAATTAAGATAGAATAGTGTGCCTTAGTGCACCCTCAAGCAAGAGAACTCTAACCCAAGACAGTGGAAGACCATGGTACAGAGGCTATGTCACTACCCAAGATTAGAGAAGAATGGTTTGATTTTGGAGTGTGCTTCTCCTAGAGGAGCTGCTTACCATAGCTAAAGAGTCTCTTCTACCCTTACAAAGAGAAAAGTGGCCACTGAACAGTTATGCCGGTAATCTATTCCAAATAGGTAGTAAGCCAAACAATATAAATAGTTTTATGTTGTTGCAAATAGTTACTGCATATTCCACGAATCTTTGATTTTTGGTTAGGACCTGAAATCATCGAAATGTACATTTTCCGATGATTTTCTTCGTCTATGATTCTCATACCTAGGAGTTTTTAATGTCCCTTCTTGTAAAATACCGAAAGTTTTAAAACTTTCAACTGAGCCTAGCAATGAAGTTTGGTGCAAGTGACAGTGGGTCAAGGTGAAGTGTGAGGGCCAACTGGGTAAATATTTATGCATTTTGTACATTCACACATTTAAAACAGATACACACACACTCTCTCTCTCTCTCTCTCTCTCTCTCTCTCTCTCTCTCTCTCTCTCTCTCTCTCTCTCTCTCTCTCTCTCTCTCTTTTTTCAAGTCCTCCTACACCCATGTAGACGCTTCCGACAGGTGTGTGACTTCGCATGAATCTCTTAATATTACTAAATCTCCTTATATAGTGCCTTCCCTTAGGTGGTCAAGAACGCCTTCGCTATCTCGCCCGTCTCATCTCGTATGTTAACCTTTCGATGGCCCTTCCGGCCAATGGACATCCTAAATCGAAAGGGTTTCTAGAATTTTGAGGAACTTTTATCCCGCCCTCTCTCTCTCCTCTCTCTCTCTCTCTCTCTCTCTCTCTCTCTCTCTCTCTCTCTCTCTCTCTCTCTCTCTCTCTTCTTCCAAACTCGGACATTAAGCTCTTGTGTGGAGGACTACCTTCGTCAGGAAAGGTTGGCGGTTTAGCTTATTAGAGAGAGAGAGAGAGAGAGAGAGAGAGAGAGAGAGAGAGAGAGAGAGAGAGAGAGAGAGAGAGAGAGAATTTGTTAGGTTATAAGATTCATAAGCTTACAAATTTATGGCCTTGATTTTGGAAATCATTTTTGACATCAATTTTATTTACTCTTATTTTCTCAAGTCCTAATAAAGTTTAAGATTATTACGTGCTTGTCCATTAGAATGCCAAGTTTAAGGACCTCCTATCAATTGTGATTAAAATATAACAATTTAAGATATCTGGAACTCGTCTGGCTCTACTGTTTCATCATGACCCTTTTAGGTTTATACCTTATTGTATGATTCACGATCAACTTCATGATAAAATTATTTCCTTCTTGTATGTGGTATTTTAGCTAGGAATCACAAAGCTCATTCCAATTAATACTCATTCCCATTGCATAAAGGCCTTAATAATTTTATACACTATATGATTTATAAATGACTGTAAAACGATTCGGTAAGCAATAAATTGGTCGCTATTCTCTCTCTCTCTCTCTCTCTCTCTCTCTCTCTCTCTCTCTCTCTCTCTCTCTCTCTCTCTCTCTGAGTAGTATATTGTCATAGATTTTTAGGAATGACCAACGTTTTCTTCTTGTATAAACTGCTCCAATTGAATATTTTCCCACATACCTTCTTGAGACTTGCTCCTAGGTCTACGAATGCAATATGTGCGACTTGGGACCAGAACCCTGGTGTTCGGTAAATTATAAGTTATTACTCTTTATCCGTTTCTAAATTCCTGTTAAGGCGAGTTGTTCTTTTTCTAAGAAAATGTTTTCTGAGTTTAAAAGTTTCTTGGAAACTACGGAACCTTTTTTGTTCCAGGGTCTTGTAGTGGGTATTTTATTAACTTGTTAAGTCACCAATTTGAGTCATAGTTTTCTAGCATTATTTTTTTTAAGTTCTTCTGTGTGTGCTAAAGGAGTTTTACTTCTGTATCACAAATGTCAAATTCCGTATCATTATTACGACAAGGGCATGAAGATGTTATTTTGACCTAAAGAATTTTATGTTATATTTATTTATTTCTGTTGCACGAGAGCATTAATGTTTACATTAATGTTGCATTTGCATTATGCTGTGGATTTTTACCCCGAATATGAATTCCCCGTTGACAGGTTCGTATGTAACTCGTGTAATTTTTGCAAACCTTTCATTTTACTAAAGTACCCAGGTGGCTGCAGTTTTAGAGGAGAACGATAATCGTAAGATACTCGAGAAGTCTTGACTCTTTCCTAGAATTGAGTCTCCCTCAGCACTTCATATATATCTTTGTAGCTTTGACTGTCTTACGATGTGGAAATATTGGTATTAATAATGTCTTCGCTCGAATTTTTGCCGGTTAGAGTTCGAAGAATTTTTTTCTATTCATCTTGGAGTTATTATTATTTGACTTATCGTTTATTTTAAAGCCTTGCACAAGTATCGACTTTCTAGTTGATTTTGCTTGACGACTTTTGACGGCTTGTAGTAATACGTTACGATTATGAATTATGGTCATCGGTTTTGATTCTCGATTTGTTATTTTCAAGTGTTGATTTTGGAAGCTAATTTGGTTTTTCATTTTCACCTTTAGTTCATGATTTCTAAATGCCATACTTGGTTGTCAACTTAATTCTTTAATTCAAGTGACTTTATCAATTGCTGAAAAGTTTTCAACATTTTAAGTATCCAGTGACAATTTTGGTTAAGCAACTTTGGTTTTTAATTTGAAAACCAGTGGCCCGTCTGTTTGTTGACATTGGATATCGGTGTCGCGAAACATTTCAGTCTTGGTTCGTTAACATCCATGAAGAAGATATAGCTTAAAGTCTCAGTTGAAGGTGATTTTGGTGTAGATTGTCACTAATCCAAGATTTTGTTAGTCATGCGTCTGGGTAGTTAGCTTCACATAATATTAAATAATGTTTTGTTGGTTGAACGCAGGGTTGGTAACTGTGAAAGAAAACCTGTTGCTTATTAAAATTATAACAGACTTTAAAGGGATTCAGTATGAATGGTACTGTTCATAATAAGGCCCAATAGTTGCATTGGCTTGGCTTGAAAGTGTAGTGATTGATGTTGCTATTAAAATTTTTGCAGATGTCACGTTGAAGAATATATTTTGAGAGAATTTAGGATTTAATCATATCTTCTTTTAACATAGTTCATGTGTGAAGCCGGTTTTGGAATGGTCATCAAGTAACTTGCCATTATGATACCCATATTTCCAAACGATGAACAATTTGAATTTTCTTAAAATATTAACACCTATACAGTATGGTTTATCGACTACTGATAGTCTTGGTCACATTTATTTTTTTCTTCTTAGGAGTAATTACACGATTTGTGTTGTTTCGTGTTTATGAAATATATATTTTGACCAAAGTATTCATATTATGGTTTGTTGTTCCCATTTTCTGTATATATTTCGATTAAAGTAGTTCCTATTATGGAAAGATAAGCGAGTAAAATAAACTCATTGACAGTGTATTCCACAATGAGCTTTTATGCCGGGGATTACTAACTCCTGCCGTAAGCAGCTGTTGCCAGATTGCAATATTGCCGTATCCCTCTGTTAAATCAGGACCAGTATTGTGTGGGAGACCCTCCCTACTCTTCCCATACAAACTTACTGGGCGTAGGGTAAGAGTAATGTTCCCAAGGCTCCTCTTCGCTACTTGCTATCAACCGGAGATTTCGGAGAATTTCCCCGTTAGATCTTCACTGCATTCACGTTTGTTTAATTTTGGTATCTGCTTACGTGTCTTTTTTTAATAGAATAGGATTGTTCCTCCCCCTTCTTATTGGCATGTTTACTTTGTATTTGTCGTTTTGTTTTGTACATGGTTAGAAGACTCGTACTCGTCATCAG
>NC_090755.1:27854428-27871928 GCF_036898095.1 Palaemon carinicauda | reverse complement strand
TGTTTTACACACGGGCATACAGTTATACACATTATATATTGTTATATGATGATGGCTCCCGGGTCTGGGCACCAAAAACATAATATACTATGGCTTGTGACTGGGAATCAAACATATAATATAAGGAATACTACGACTGGCAAGTTAATCAACCTCTCGAATTCCAAACTCTCTTATTTGCTTTTAAATTAAAACTGTTACACTTTAAAATATTAATACACTAACTCTGAGACAGTTAAATAACTCCCAGACAGCAATATATAAAACACTGTATATCCAAAGGTCTCTTAAGTACACTCAAAACCAAACTGGGTAATTATTCTTAAGAATTATTATTAACAGGATACGAGCAAATATTATCCTAAACAATGGTGATTGGAATAATACACTCTTTACAGAAAAATAAATATATTCTATATAAATTACAGCACTTTGAAAGAATTTACAAAATAACAAATAAATCACTCGAAATATTAAGTCTGAACAAAACTTAGATTGAGACAAAAAAGTTATGATCTGAAAATTATTTATTAACTTGACTTGAACTTTTATATCTGAATAAACCATAGACTAAGAAAAAGAAATAACACTTATGAAAATTATACAATCACGTGTTTCACTTGAAATTAAATTGAATACAATATTTAAGGTTGACTCTTAATGAAAATAGATAACCAGATCACAATACTAGAACCTATCACGTTCCTACAGATCCTTTACAAAAACTCTACGAGAAATTTTATAAGTACTCACTACACACGGTATATGCGGGGCACAAAGTCACTTTGGAGAGGACACACCATAGGTACTGAACACTTTTAAAACTATACTCTGAGCTGCGTGCATGAGTGGGAGAGAGAGGAAGAAGGCTGTCTTAGGGGTTGTCTTTATTTATGAAACTTAGCTACTTTCAGAAATTTTCCAAAGAATTGGGAAGGTTAGGGCCGGCCAAAGGCATCAAAGTTCCCAAGTATTGCCCTCTCGAACGCTTATTCACGCAACAGGGAGGCGAACTCTCTCAGTCAACTAGCTCCGTTCACCCTTTGTCCCCAAAATGAAAACAAGATAAAACCCAGCACTAGGGCCCTCCAGGAACTTTCAAAGCACATGGCACCCAAAATAATTGTGTATTCTCTCTAAACATGTTGCAATACCTCATAAAAATATAAACGAACATTACTTAAGTGCTTGTTGCTATCGTGTATGATCACATAACGCTCTCAGACTGTTATGTAAGAATTTGTAACAAAAATACATGAAATAAAGTTATTTTTAAAAAATAACGTAAATTTACGTATACTAACTTGAATAAAGAATACAATGAAATTAACGACGAAAGTTTTATGTAATTTACATAATAAATTTACGTCTACACGAGACGAGCTCATTTTACAGGCTGGCTATTCATCTCTTCAATGCATAAATGAAATATAAATAAAATCATTATTAAACTACTGTATTTACTCTACATTAGACCAGCTTCGTAAGAAAACATATATATATATATATATATATATATATATATATATAGAGAGAGAGAGAGAGAGAGAGAGAGAGAGAGAGAGAGAGAGAGAGAGAGAGAGAGAGAAATATATATATATATATATATATATATATATATATATATATATGTGTGTGTGTGTGTGTGTGTGTATGTATAACTGTGTGTGTGCTTGTGGTGAAGGGAAGCTTCCAATTCTATAAGTACTTTGCTGTTCACCTATGCTGTAAGTTGACAGACGTGCAGTGCTTTAAGAAAAGGAAAGCTCTGCTTAATCTTCATCTATTTTATTTTACTTTTGTTTAAATTAACTTAAACCTTTCCCATTATTTTTCAAGACTTTTCCTTGTGACTTCAAATGTACAGGAGAAAAATCCTTGTGGATTCCTTTATTTTTCTAACTATCCATTTGTTGGCACGATTACTTGCAATTTGTGTGATTGTATTATTTTTGAATGTTAGTGAGAGGGTTTGCAGAGAAGTCGGAATACTCAGTGTCTTTGTTTGTACAGAGCAATACTTTTAGAAAGAAATAATATTCCGATGCCTTACGGTTTCAAGAGTGTGTATTGTATAATGATTCATATTAAACACCCAATATAACCTCTTGTGTCTTATTAAACATAATGCTGGAGAATTTTGTATTATTGTTGGCTTTTCTCTTGTTACCCAGTATATTTACATCATGGAAATGAATATAGAAAACTGATTATATACCAATCAGGACACCATAAGTTTATAAGTTGTAGCATTTAATGCAATTAATATTATTTTCGGAAGTTAAGTAAGTGTAATGAAAAGTATTTTCTTAATCTCATTTAACAACAATTAAGTCATGGAATCATAGATCATTGATGTTTCATTTTAGAACAATAGGAGAAAAATGTGTTCAATTCGTGTAGCGATATCGCCGTATACATTGATCCTCTTATGGACCAGTGACGAGTTCAAGTCTTTGATGATGATGTTTTTTTTTTTTTTTTTTTTTTTTTTTTTAAACTCCTTCCTTTCCATCTCTTATACTTCCTTGTCTTCTATCATGGAACTTGGAAGGGACCTAAATAGTGATGTAAATAAAGCTAACTTATGTTGACTTATCAAAAAATCACTAGATATAAAATTATTTATGTAAGTAGATTTGTCCCCAATTCCACTGCTGTATCGTGTACCGAAAGCGCGATTTTAATTTAAGGTGGAAAAAAGGTGTTGGATTATCAGATAATTGAGGTGAGAGAAGGTCACATATGCAGTATGTTTACGAGGCTGTTAAAGACCGTAGCGAACGGTGATAGTTCCACCATATACGCAGGACCATTTGCAACTTTATCACTTTCTCAACCTGCAACTGCACAGGAGGGAAATGTCTCCTTCGCCCCTTTCTCGAACTACAATGGGAATCCGATGGGAATATCCCGTCCCAAAAGAACAACGACAACCAATGGGGAATTTCCCTTCCTCCAACAACAGTTACAACCAAACAAATAGTGGGATTTTTCGTCCTTTGCATCTTCGCCAGCAATGTCAACGGGAACTAAAGGGAAAACATGTAATTTCCAACAATCCTATCTCTAACATCAACAGAAACTAGAGGGGAGGAATTTGCCTATCCCTAGACGAAAACAATATATATATATTAACCTTTTCCCCGGCAAGGGAGAATAGAGAGAGAAAATGTCATTCATAGTAAATCTTTCTCAAACAAGAACTTTCTCTAACCAGAACAGAAACTAATTGGAAACTATATCATTTTCCGTCAACCCCTTCCTAAACAACAACAAAACGGGAAATAACCTCTCTTTCAATCCCTGTTACTTCAGCAACAACAAAACCAAAGTGGGATTAAGTAGATTAAAGCTTGGGTTGAAAAAAAAAAAATCTCCGTTTTTCGCACCCACTTGAATGCACACGACAAAATCTCGAGTTATTAAAGTCAGATTTTTGCCTTCTGGCTTCTTAACTCTGACATCATGTGTTTAGCGACCTGTTGAGTTCCTGTCAGCAGGTGGCCAGCCTGTCGTCAGTCACCAGTGTAAGATATTTGACACTCCTTCCTTGGGATTATGAGAGAATGAACGAGTTTACTGATTGTTTTATGTGTAAAAGATTTATTGAAATACAAGCAAATTCATGGAAACTTCATAGTATATGTATATATTCGCTTATTTGATGAAAACAGGTTACCAAATCAGAAGAGTTTTGCTTTAGTCTATAGAATACTTACGTGTATTTATGAATAGTTCCACTATTATTTGGTGGCAGCATTACCATTTCAAGGAACTTACGTTTTGTATAGGATCATTTTAGTAATCTTTAGATGGACTAATGGGCGATTACTTTCGTTATCTCGCTCTGCCTTGGTCTGGCAGAGGAACTATATGTAATTAACGTTTCCTGGTGAGGCAAGCATACCATAGTTAAGAGAGAGAGAGAGAGAGAGAGAGAGAGAGAGAGAGAGAGAGAGAGAGAGAGAGAGAGAGAGAGAGAGAGCATAGTTTTATAGCAATTCAACTATGTCGAAGACGTACACTGTATGAATCTGAGTTTTTTTTTTTCTTGAATTTTTTTTTCTTTTTAACACAAAGCAGCACACAAGAACTAGAGGGAACGAAGTGGTAGTCATTTTGTTCGCTCCCGCTTCCTTTTTGCTCTGCTGCAGACGCACTTATTACCTTGCATGCAGAAATTTCGAGTTTTCCGTAGTTGAAGGAAAAGACGTGGGTTATGAGATGAAGCACCGTTGAAACTACAATGCCAGCGTAGTAAAACAACAACGTTGTAAGGAGAGATATAAGTCTTCTTTATTGACCTCCCACTCCAAGTATAGCATGGTACAGACATGCATTATGCTATATGCTTTCCTTGGCTTAGTTCGTAGGTGTACACGAACGCACTTACGTGACCCCTAGCATTTACAAGTTTACAGTTAGGTCTTGGATGATAGTTTCCTGCCCTTCCCTTCGCGCAGAATACAGAATTCAACGAATATTTCTTTTTTCTGATTTTGGGTGTTTTAAACATTGTAAAATGCTGCTCTCTTCTTTTTCAGTGTATTACTTGGTAATATCACGAGGTTATTTAGATGCTTCACCTTTATATAATAATTTAATCATCCTACAATAAAAGGACCATACCCCATTTAATGTGGGCTACGTCTACTCCATTGATCATGTTTATTGTTTTAATTAATCGTCTGCAAGTTTGAAATAACATCCAATTAATTTATACCAATGTTTTGTTGTGTATATATATATATGTATATATATATATATATATATATATATATATATATATATATATATATATATTTATATGTATATATATATACTGTATATACTGTATATATATATATATATATATATATATATATATATATATATATATATATATATATACTGTATATATATATATATATATATATATATATATATATATATACATATATATATATATATATATATATATATATATATATATATATATATATATATATTTATATTATTACTGTTACATACATACATACAGAGAGAGATATTGGTTCTGGTCAGTATGTGGAGGGGTGACCATAAAGTTATAACAGACGCCGTCCTCACTCAAGTCCATGAGCGACTGTGGGATGATGTAGTAGATATTAGCAGTTTCATACCGAAATAAGAACAGTAATACCTTGGACACCCATTTTTCTCATGTCAAAAAGAAAAATAAAGCATATGCATCTATCTAGGTCAACATCTCCTAACCCCCCCCCCCCTCCCACCACCATATAATTTGGCTCAGCTGTGAATGTCTACTAGCATCAGCTAAGGTTAAGAAAAAATATAGCTAACAACTCGATCCGTAGAAACCTAAAAACTTTGTGTGAGTAAGCAACATATGTCTTTGGCACTACCCTATTAGATTAGGGGAGAAGCCGTTTGAAAAATATTCATACATACATATCGACACACACACACACACACATATATATATATATATATATATATATATATATATATATATATATATATATATATATATATATATATACACAGTATATATATATAGATATATGTAATAGGGTTAGGATTGTGCATGTGTATAACGATGGACTGTTATTAAATTTGGTCAGATTCCTTTTGAATATTAGTACTCATTCACATTAATGACCCATTTTAAGATTTTAGTGTTCATAGTCTGGCCCATAAGTCCTGACTCGAACTTTGAGGTGTTGATTAAAATGTATTTCATTACGTAGAGAGTTGATTAATGCAAACATTCAAGTTGATAACATTAAGTTAGGTTCGGTTCAGTTACGATTGCCTCACCGTATGTGGGACACTGGCCCTTGCTCTGGCAGCCTATAAACATAGCATCTGTAAATGGGTAGAAAAATAATAAAAGAAAAAAAAATTATATTAAATAGATATTCGGGTCGACAGTTTATATGGTTTAAATGCCGTTCGTGAATGGCAGAGGCAAGGGACAGTGACACTCCCCTAACAAGCAAGACAATGTTCCAAAGATTGGCCGGCCATCAAGTTAATGCCATGGAGCGGCCGGTAATGGCAGCTGATGACTCAGCAGGTAGACGTATAGGCTCCTCCACCCCCATCTATACTTAGCTCACAAGGATGGCAAGGTTGCAGACACTAAGGAAATAACGAGTTTGAGCGGGACAAGGACCCCAGGCAGGCGATCACCAGGCAAAGACGTTACCAGTAGGCCACAAACGGCAAGGGAAATAGTAGACCCTCCCAATCAAAATTTAAGATTTTTTTGTTTTATTGTTTTCTGGAGTGAGATACACGCAATGAGGATAGATAAAAATCATATATCTAAAAGGTAAAAAGTTATACGTATGTAGAGATAACTTGTGTTTATATATATATATATATATATATATATATATATATATATATATATATATATATATATGTGTGTGTGTGTGTGTGTGTGTGTGTGTGTGTGTGTTTATAAGAGAGAGAGAGAGAGAGAGCGTTTAGGCATCGTATCGTTATATTCCTTCCCATGTGGACCACTTGTGGTGTATATACGGTTACTGATTAATGAATGTCCAGAAAATCCTCTCGAGGCTGGTAGAACACCATTAAAGAAACTAAATGTCGCGGAGAGACAAAGACAGAAATTTCCAGTGTTATGGCAGTTTTGTTAACGTTTTGTATATTCATATGTTTCAGATTTTGTCATCTCTCTCTCTCTCTCTCTCTCTCTCTCTCTCTCTCTCTCTCTCATTAGCTTTTTTAAAAAAAGGGCTAAAGCCACAGACTTGATGCCATTTCACATTTTTATTATTATTATTATTATTATTATTGTTATTAATATTAAATGCTATGCTACAACCCTAATTGGATAAGCAGGATGCTATAAGCCCAGGGGTCCCAACAGGGAAAATAGCCCAGTGAGGAAAGGAAACAAGGGAAAATAAAATATTTTAAGAATAGTAATAACATTAAGATAAATATTTCCTATATAAACAATAAAATCTCCAACAAAACAAGAGGAAGAAAAACTAGGTAGAACAGTGTGCCCGAGTGTACCTTCAAGCAAGAGAACTCTAACCCAAGACAGTGGAAGACCATGGTACAGAGGCTATAGCACTACCCAAGACTAGAGAACAATGGTTTGATTTTGGAGTGTCCTTCTCCTAGAAGAACTGCTTACCATAGCTAAAGAGTCTCTTCTACCCTTACCAAGAGGAAAGTAACCACTGAACAATTACATTGCCGTAGTTAACCCCTTGGATGAAGAAGAATTGTTTGGTAATTTCAGTGTTGTCAGGTGTATGAAGACAGAGGAGAATTTTTAAAGAATAGGCCAGACTATTCGGTGTCTGTGTAGGCAAAGGGAAAGAACCGTAACCAGAGACAAGGATCCAATGTAGTACTGTCTGGCCAGTCAAAGGACCCGTAACTCTAGCGCTAGTATCTCAACGGGTGGCTGATGCCCTGGCCAACCTACTACCTACAACATTTGTCGTTTTTTTTTGTTACAAACTTTTTTTTTGATCTTGCAGGAACGATTATAATAAGAGACAATTGCAATATTCTGTAATTTTGCATAAATTTTCGCGATTAGCCTGATTTGTGAATTACAATAATTACATAAATTATATATAACCTTGGGGGATTAGAACTGAATCAAAAGCATGATTTCATGTTTGGAATTTGATGAATATATATGTGTTTATATATATATATATATATATATATATATATATATATATATATATATATATATATATATATATATATATATATATTGTTTTTTTCTGAGAAAAAGTGGTGTAATTCTCAACTTTTGAAGGTCGCCCTATATTTTTAACGTGATAACCCTGTTATGTCAAACGAGCGGGGTATTGCCTTACTTTTATTGAGAAATATAATTTACCCCTTAATGCATAACCGAGGCGATATAAGTAATTGTATTTAGTCTGTGATCTCCATAATTTGTTTGCTAATTTAGAAAGTTGTCGAGAAAATGTTACTTGTAAAGAACTAAAATGGGGATTATTCGAATATATATTATATATATATATGAGAGAGAGAGAGAGAGAGAGAGAGAGAGAGAGAGAGAGAGAGAGAGAGAGAGAGAGAGAGAGAGAGAGAAAAAAAAAACATGGTAATTTCCGACAATCTTAAAAAGCTGAACAAATCTGGTTCACTCATCGAAGAAGGACATGGAGAGGAAATGAAAAGAAAGCAAAGCTAAGACTGGTAAAGAGGAGGAAGAGAAAGACGAGGAAGTGGAGGAGGAGGAGGAGCATCAGCAGCAGGTGGTGATGTACCTTCAGTAACAACAGCACCGTTGGAATCAGCGGGGGGTTGTAGGGTCCTGAAGCAGCTGCACCAGACACAAGAAGGACGCTGCCTGCAGTATCGCTAACGCCTCGGTCTTTTTTCCCTTCCTCCTCCCCCTCCCCCACCTCCTTCCTCACTCTACAGGTCCTACTGCTGCCGACGCCGCCTTGTCCCTGGACGATTCCCTGGAAAGACGCCGCCATGTACCCTCGTGTTTCCTCCCCTCCCTATCCTTCCCCCGCCCTTTGTGTTTCCCTCTAAAGAGGGGAGAAGGCGATGATGCTTCTTAGAGAAAGTTTTTATTCCTTCTATTTTGCTTTTTTTCTCTCCTAATTAAGTTATGCATCAGTTTTCGCACACGTGGACTCATGTACAGTACTCCAGGACAAGAGACATTGCTTTTTTTTATTTTTGTCTTTGTATCTAAGTGACATGGGCGGCAAAGGAGAAAATTCTTAAGCAGATGTGTAGTTTTTTTTATTCTTTTTCAAAGTGAAGAGTGAAAGTTCTCGAAGGAGGAGGGAAGTTCGAACAATTTTCCCCTCACCGTGTCACCCCTCTTTTTTTTTTTCCTTTTTTTCAGGGCGCTATTCATGAAACGTGAAAGAATTTTAACGCTGTTAAGCGGTCTTGTAATTGGTATTCTATAAAGGAAACAAGAGTTATAAAGAACTCTTAAAATGTTCGTATTAGTTTATCATAAACTAGGGTGATAATAGTTGAAAGTGAATATTTAGCGGATTTCGGATATCTGCTTCTCATGTCTATTTCAATTTTACTATCTATTAGGGTTTTGCGACCAATTGAATAGTTTGTTGTACTCAAAAGAAGGAAAAGATTATTATTATCCCGGAAGGTGGAAAAGAACATTTAGATTCCAGAATGCGAATTTATTTCCTGACTAAAAAAGACGCTGTATAGTTAGGTTGGCATTTATTGTTACGTGAACACGGCCTTTTTTGGCCAGTTTGAAGAGTATGTGCTTATTATTATTATTATTATTATTATTATTATTATTATTATTATTATTATTATTAATTGGTAACCTACAACCCTAGTTGGAAAAGCAGAATGCTATAAGCCAACTGGGAAAATAGCCCAGTGAGGAAAGGAAAGAATGAAAATACAAGAAAAGTAATTAACAATTATTCTAAAATATTTTAAGAACAGTAACAACCTTAAGATAAATATATCATATGTGAACTATAAAAAAAAGAAAGAGGAAGAGAAATGATAGTGTCCCTGGGTGTACTCTACCCCAAGACAATGAAAGACCATGGTACAGAGGCAATGGCACTATCCAAGACCAGAGAACAATGGTTTGATTTTGCAGTGTCCTTCTCCTAAAAGAGCTGCCTACCATAGCTAAAGAGTCTCTTCTACTCTTACCAAGAGGAAAGTAGCCACTCTCCTAAAAGAGCTGCCTACCATAGCTAAAGAGTCTCTTCTACTCTTACCAAGAGGAAAGTAGCCAGTAGTTAACCCCTTGAGCGAGGAAGAATTATTTGGTAATCTCAGTGTTGTCAGATGTATAAGGACAGAGGATATTATGTAAAGAATATCCCAGATTATTCAGTGTATGTGTAGGCAAACGGAAAATGCGCCGTAACTGAAGATAAGAATCCAATGCAGTACTGTCTGGCCAGTCAAAGGACCCAGTAACTCTCTAGCGGTAGTACCTTAACGGGTGGTTGTAGGTTTACAGTTTTAGAGTATTTTTCTTTGATTTTCACCCCGAAATTTTAATTTTATAGGGTAGGAAGGGACTTCAAGAGCTAACCTCCTAGTTCGCAGCATGTCTTGTAATTAGGAGGTTGCTAGACATGTGCTGCTCTCCAGCCTGGTTGCGGCACACTTTTGTCACCTAACTACTAGATATTTAATTCCGGTGCTTAGATTAATTAAAACACAATGCGATTTAACCTAAGTTGGCTGTGAATTATTTGTCTAACTGAGACTTGAGAATGCTAGAGATGGGTTATCAATTTTCAAGAATTGTTCTGGGGTGTAAACTTCGGGTTATTGTTTTGCTCTGAATGTCCTGTTGGTACGACATGTAGTGACATCTTGAATGATTACTTCCTTTATTCATCATTTTTAATTTCGCTGTAGCAGAACATCGATATGTGGGAAGACTCGTCAGATCGGTTAGAAAGGACTTTGAGAATAAAGATACCATCTAGGACACATACAGTGACACTGGTACCATCAGTGACTGATCGCCCCAATGTAGAAATAACGTAAACGGTTGAAAGATAGCGATAATGATTGGTGCCGTCCGGAAATACTGCAACTGTTACGGAAATTATATTAGTTTCTCTCTTCTCTAATGGAAACTATGGAAATAATTAACAGTCAATGACTCCTTCTATAGACTGACTGTGCAAGTTCTCGTAACACGGGTAGACGTCTGTACGAGACCTGTTATGCTATGTGGAAATTGCACACTCCCAAGGAACGTCTTGTTGTAATGCTTAGTAGTATGTCATCAACTCCAGGGCTTCCTGTTGTAATTTGAATAATTACAATAAGCTTTCAGTGTCACCCATGACTGCTTTTTGCTTCAGAATTTGTCTCTTCTTTTATCAACGTAGCGTTGTAACCATTCTATGAAAATTAACTGCATCGCTCCGAGTAATCAGCAATCATAATCATTGTGTTTCGTGAAAGCGGGATAAAAGTTCATTTCTCTGTTAAGCTTTTTTTAGATAATTTTGTCGAGTGCTTTTTTTTTTTTTTTTTTTTTGTGTCGCTCAAAGGTTGCATCCCGATTTGTTAGAAATTGCTGTCTTTCTAGGGTGTTTCGAGAATATTTAAATTATAGAAATAAGTGGTGACGGTGGAATTTTGCTACTACATAATCTTTGAATTTATACGAATCAGGTCGAATGCGTATTTAATTCTTTGGTACATAGTTGCGTCATTGGGTGTTTTACTCTTCGTCTTACGCTTATGGGATCACTGCCCTTGCATTGGTTCCAAAAACACGTCAGTAATTTGATATAGCAAATCGTTTTTTAATATGTCGGTAGTTACATCATCTACTTTTAATCGATGTTTATAATTTTAAATGATTTTCCATGACCCAAATTAATAGGATCGTTAAATGATTTTGTTCATTAATTTCTGGACAAGACGGTTACAATGTTAAAGTGACTTTGCTCGCACGCCATCTAGCCATCGCAAGTGGTCACCCATCCAAGTTCTGACCAAACCCAATATTGCCTTATTTGTATTATACAGTAATTGGAAGGCGTTAATGACGGTTACCATCGAGCGACACTGTTCATGCTTATGCCTTCAGCTTGGGAATTGAAATATTTGAAACTATCTAGAAAAGTATCAATTTCATTATGAAATTGTCATGATACTATTGGGAATGCTATGAAAGCACATCTATGTTAAGAGAATTAAACTTTTAGAGATTCTTAACCGAGAGATTTTTTTTATATTGTTGATAGCGTTGTGAAGGAGGTACAGTATTTACTGATATGTAGATACATAAAAGAAAAATAAATATGAAGGTAGTAAAGAAAGGAAAATTTGAAAGGAGAAAAGAAAAGGTAGAAAGAAAGAAAAAGGGTAGGGAAAAGAAAAGAAAAGGGGCAGGAAGAATGCTTCGAGTCATATGTGAGTGAGGCAGAAAAAGGGAGAGGGCATTTAGCCACCCACAGGTAAAACGAGGGGAAACTGATCTGAAGGGAACTAAGTGGAAGAGGGACTTCCTACGAGGGGAAATAGACCAGAGGGTATATTCGAGGTTTTATTAACTTACTTCTGAGAGGATGCACAGGTTAAACTAGAATACACAGGATATGGTGAATATTTGTTTTTAAGTGTGACTCAGGTGGGATTAAGACTTTGAACTAAGTAAGTATTAGTATGATAGAATCATGAGTTAAGCAGGGTAGTGGAAACTGAAACAAAATTAGTAAAATTGTGATTAGTATTATAACTCATTTTATAGTTTTTCTCGTGGTCTGTTGCAGCAATTTTTCTATACTGATATTGTCCTAGGCACCAGTTAGGTGATAACTGAGAAGCGAGGTGAATGCAACTAGACTTTATTAAACAAACATCGAGCTTACATACCAGGACTTGCTAGCAAGAACGTTACAAAAATTCAAACAAAATTAGGTACGAATTATCAAGTTTATAAAGGTTATTTATTAACAGGGCAGGTGATAAGGTAACAATCAAACCCGTTACAGTGTACACGCGTGTATGAAACAACTGCTGTATAATATATTTTCAGTGTATTATCGTGTTTTTTTAATTATGGAATAATTTTTATTGTTTTATAAGATGTTTTAGGATATAAAGGCATCATGGCTATTTCCTTGTTGTAGCCTATATGGGGGGTGGGTTGATAACTTACTTTTAGTAATTTAGTCTATTAATTCATGAACCTTTAATTTTTTCATCTATTTGCAGAAGGCCCTCGTATTGACAGCACAGTTCGCTCATCTAACCTTAATCCATAGAAAACACTTATCTTAAAAGTCTGTATTTAAAGGGTTTAGGAAATAGCAACGTAGTAATAAAGTTTAGCAGTAGGGAAACTTTTGACCCAACGCGATTATTACTAAAGGGTGCGGCGTAAAAGCAGTTTTTATTTTGATGATAGATTTTACAACATGTCGCATGCTGTTATCAATATTTTACTGTATTAGCGAATAATGATATTCATCCGCTAGTCCCCCCAAGGTATGTTGTGAAATGTTCTCCGTGTTTTGTGGGCTTTATACTTGTCAGTGAACATCACAAGCAAGCCCAAATGCATTCAGTCCCACGAGGTGCGGTAGGATACTCGTCTTTTAAGCGAAAGGTTTCAATAACTCTTTCTGGAAGTCTTAGATTTTAGGCTTGAATGCTATCACTGGAATGGCGGTGATGCATTCTTCTGTAAAACCAATCGTCCGTCTGTTGTTGACTTGAGCAGTGAATTTTGTACTTCATAGTTATCCAGTTAGATGACTGTCGTTGTTGAAACAGGTGGAAGTGGGAATAGGGTAGCAATGTCATCGCAAAAGAATTTATAAGACTGTGTGTGTGTGTGTGTATAAAAGAATAAGGATGCTAGATGCATGACTGATGGTTCATCTTTCTTGGTTAGTATAGAAATGATTAAAATTGGTGTCGTCAATGTGCGTAGGTTTAGTTGTAAGATTTTTTTTTTATCTCATATGCATAGAATTGAATAAAAACCGCAGTGTAACCCCGTTTCTTATGCTTTGACCATTGCTCAAAAATTTTATTAAATGTTTATATTCCTCAAATACAAAATGAGAATGGAATATTGTCATTATTTGATCCTAACTTTAACGGTTCTCAAATCTTGTGTGCATTATATAAAAGTATTAGTATTATCTCATGAAGTTAAAGTCAACATGATTTCTTGATCGGAGGTAGACCAAGGCCATCTCTCCCTCCGAAATTTCATTAAGAGTTACTAAAAAATTTTCGAGAAATTTAAGTAAAAAATATATCGTCCTCACGTTTCGTTGTCCACATTTTAACTAATATCTTCTTTACATTTAAGATTTTATTGTCATACAAATTTTCATTCATAAAAAAGATAAATAAAGGATTATTGATCTCTCGTGGTCTGTATTTTTTAAAAGTAGAAATTAACTAAAAATCATATATAACTAGTCAATGTCTCTTCTTTGCCCCTATGTTGTGCTTCAGTAGCATTCGAGATTTAAATGAGTATTAACTATACATAAGAATATTCCTTCATTCCCAATGGAAATGATATTTTTACCACTTCAGTCTTCTTTACCCCCATCAACGAAGTAGGGATGAGGTTATATTTTCGCCCCTGTTTGTCCGTTTGTCTATTTGTCTGTTTGTTTCTTAACAACTTCCTGGCCACAATTTTACGCATAGGGTAATGAAACCTTCAGGGATAGATTGTTAAGTTGAGGCGCGGAAGTGATTCAATTTTGTAAGTCCTAGGTCAAAGGTCAAGGTCGAGCAAAAGGTTATCCGAATTAACCCTAACCTTAATTAAACCCAAGTTCGCACATGGTTGTCACACAGACTTCAAATTCGCCTACGGTCTAAAATTATTCTGGGTAATGCAAGCTAGTTCAGATAAATAAGCTGCCGTAGCGGAGTTCTGTACTATGGGTGCTTTTTTAAATGTAGTATTGTACTTCGTAAAGAATATAACATGAATTGAGCTATTGGCCCTTACGTAGTCCTTATTTTGGACATAATTCAGATTTGCATAGTATCCGAGGTTTATAAAGAGAATTCGAATTATTTAGAATATTTAAGATATCCAGCCGAAAACTTTCAAAGCGGGATTTTCCAGATGATTGATGTCGCCCTAATTGCATTTCCCACTTGGCTATTAGGGATAAGCCTGTTGCGTCTCTCTCTCTCTCTCTCTCTCTCTCTCTCTCTCTCTCTCTCTCTCTCTCTCTGAGACTTTCTTTAATCTTCACACGTCGCTCTTTTTTCTCAAACTTCCGCATGTTGTTCGCCGAGGTCTTTCGCTTTGTGAATGACGGGGGTATTTAGTTATATTTATTTTCAGATACTTGAAAAATGGTGGCTTGCAGTTCTTAGTGTTTTTGTTTTCATCCCTGTCATTTAGGGAGCATTTAAAGGAATCAGGAAAATTTCTAAAGGAATTTTGTATTTGGAAGTTATATAAATCCCTACACACATACATACATATACATATTTTTATATACACTATATCATCATCATCTTCATCTACTACGCTTATTGCCGCAAAGGGCCTCGGTTAGATTTTGCCAGTCATCTCTATCTTGAGCTTTTAATTCAATACTTCATACACCATCTCCTACTTCGTGTTTCATAGTCCTCAGCCATGTAGGCCTGGGTCTTCCAGCTCTTTTAGTGCCTTGTGGAGCCCAGCTGAACGTTTGGTGAACTAATTTCTCTTGGGGAGTGCGAAGAGCATGCCCAAACCATCGTCATCTACCCCTCATCATGATCTCATCCACATATGACACTCGAGTAATATCTCTTATAGTTTCATTTCTATTCCTGTCCTGACATTTAACTCCCAATATCCTTCTGAAGGCTTTGTTCTTAGATCTACTAAAGCTTTTGGAAATAGTTTCCTTGTCATACTATGAATCTTATCCATACAGTAACACCGATCTCACTAAACTGATGTATAGTATGATTTTTATATGTCATTGCAGGTGATTTAATTTCCAAATTTCACTTTACATAGCCCTTATCTGATTTTCTTTTTTTTCAATCTTTCAATAAAATCTAATTCCAAGGTCCTTTTACTGAAAATCATAGTTCCTAAATACTTAAATAATTCTACCTCATTAATCTTTTTTATATAGATATATTTTGTATATACACGCGAGCATATATATATATATATATATATATATATATATATATATATATATATATATATATATATATATATATCCCGGAATCATTTTACACTACTAAACGCTTTTGAAACCCGTTCACTTTATCGCATTATATCCACTTGATCTTCCACCCTTAACAGGTTTCAACCAAACCCCTTTCTTTCTCTCCTCACTACTGTATGCCCATACTATCTCAATCATGTTTTATCTTGTCAATAATCTTACCACCCCAACAAAAGTAACGCCACTGTTATTTTCTCTACGCATTAATGATTAAGTATAGTAGAACCATATTTTATTTATGCAAACTTTCATTTGTTGGATATAAGTTTCAGTATTTACTTGACTTGAATATTATACTAATGGTAAATTTAGTCACTTTATCTAAATTTTTTATGCCTTTTTAAAAAAATGCGGTTTGTAATGCAAGAAAACAATGCTTATAAATACATCATCAGGTCAGCCTATGCGTGTAATGTAAAGAAAAAAAGGGATCATTTGTCTTATCAATAAGAGTCATTGATTTATAGTGAAATATTAAAAGTAAAATATATTGGTGAAAATGGTTAAGGTTGGTGAAAATAGTTGCTTGGTATTTTAAAAATATTGCTGTTAGGCCTTCTACAATTTAAATTTGTTAATATTATTGTTCGAGTCAATGACAAGGGTTTTTTTTTTTCATCGAATTAATGTTTTTTTTTTTTCCCATGATTCGTTTTCCCAAAAAATGAAGTATGTCGGCCAAGGCCCTAGCCATCCGTTGAAATACGCTGTTATACAAGTTATGATATGCTTGTACATGAATGTATATATCATATAAAGTACCAAAAAAAAGTATTCTGAAGAAGTGTTATAATTCTTCCATTCTACCTTATTTAGAGTATTGTTCTCCTGTCTAGTCTTCAGCTGCTGATTTTCATCTTAATTTGTTGGATAGCAACTTACGGTATATTAAATTTCTTATTCTTGATCTATGTATTAATATCTAGCACCGTCGTTTAATTAGTTCGTTATGCATGTTGTATAAGATTTTTCATAATTCTGACTATCCTTTACAATCAGATCTTCCCGGACAATACTTTCCTGCTTGTAATACTAGTTATGCAGTCAAGTCTAATAGTCAGGCCTGCTCCATTATGAGGCTCATTACTACACAGTATTCGAGAAGTTTTATTCCACTTCTGACCGAGTTGTGGAATGGTCATCCAAATCGGTTAGTTGAATCTGTAGAACTTCATAAGTTCAAACTTGCAGCAAATGTTTTTATTTTGAACAGGCTGACATAAGTCTCCTTTTCTAGTTTATATATGTTAAGATCTGATGTAATGTTGCTACTGTTCTCAAAATATTTTATTTTTATTGTTTATTACTTCTCATATAGTTCATTCATCTCCTTATATCCTTTAGTCACTGAGCTATTTTTCCCTATTGGGGCCCCTGGGCTTGTGGCATCCTGCTTTTCCAACTAGGGCTGTAGCTTAGCTAGAAATAATAATGATAATAATAATAATAAATATAATAGTAATGTGGTTATTGGGTCTTTTGAATAGCAAGATATATACTACATTGGATATCTCACTGCTTACGACTCATTTTCCCTTCGACACATACACCGAATAGTCTGGCATATTCCTTACACATCCTCTTCTCTCCTCATACACCTGACAACACTTATGATAACCGACAAATTCTTATTCCACTTGGAATTGGTAGAAAAGAGTCTTCAGCTATGGTAAGCAAAATAAAACGAATATTCTCTATTCTTGGCCAGTGAAATAGTCTGTACCATGGCCTTTTAATGTTATGGGTTAGAATTCTCTTGCTTGAAG
>NC_090755.1:27819428-27849428 GCF_036898095.1 Palaemon carinicauda | reverse complement strand
GTGCCTTGTGGAGGCCAGTTTAAAGTTTTGGTGAACTAGTGTCTCTTAGGGAGAACAAAGAGCATTCCCAAACCATCTCCATCTACCCTTCCCAAACCATCTCCATCTAACCCTCACCATGATCTCATCCACATGTGGCGCTCGAGTAATCTCTTAGTTTCATTTCTAATCCTGTCATGTCATTTAACATCCAATATTCTTCTGAGGGCTTTGTTCTCAAATCTACAAAATGAGTTTCATTAATATACCAAGATTCACGACCATACAGTAACACCGATCTCACTAAACTGATATATAGCCTGATTATTATATGTAATTTTAGGCGACCTGATTTCCAAATTTGACTTAACCTAACCATCCTCTGATTTGCTTTTTTCAATCTTTCATTAAACTCAAATTCTAAAGCTCCTATATTAGATATCAAAGTTCCTAAATATTTAAATAATTCTACCTCATTAATCCTTTATCCTTCCAAAGATATTTCATCTTCCATTGCATATTCCGTTCTCATCATCTGTCTTTCTTCTATTAATCTCGAGCCCAACCTCATGTGACTTTTCATGCATTCTGGTAAGCAAGCTTTCCAAGCCCTGTGGTGTTCTGCTAATTAGGACAGCGTCATCAGCATACTCTAGGTCTCCTAGTTTTCTGTTACCAATCCAGTCCAATCCTTCTCCACCATCCCCAACCGATCTATGCATTACAAAATCTATGAGGAGGATAAACAACATAGGTAACAACACATTTCCTTAGAGTACTCCACTTTTCACTGGAAATTCGTTTGATAAGACGCCACTAACATTAACTTTTCATTTGCTATGCTTATGAACAGACAATTAAATTTACATATTTGAGAGGAACTCCATAATGTCGCAAGACTCCACAAAATTTGCCAGAGCACACAATCAAAAGCTTTTTCATAGCCCACATATACCATAAAAAGTGGAATTCTATATTCTACATATTGCTGTACCACATGTCTTAAATGAAAATTTGGTCAGTACAACTTCTACCTTTTCTAAATCCTGCTTGTTCATCTCTCAACTTTTCATCAATCTTTCTCTTTAGTCTCTTTAGAATGAGCATTCTATATATTTTCATGACAGCTGACGTAAGTGTGATGCCTCTGTAATGATTGCTATCAGTCAGATCTTTTTTTGTCATTTTCACCAGCACTCCTAGCTCCCATACATAAGGCTTTGCCTCTTCACGCCACATTCTGCAAAATAATCTTGTAAGTAATCTGGGAGTCACTTCATTTTCAGGCAATATCATCTCAGCAGTTATTCCTTCGTATCCAGGGGCTTTCCACCTTTTGAGTTTTTTTTAAGAATAGTTTCGACTTCAAACACACCTAATTCATTCACGGGCACATCAAGGTCTTCGTCAGTTTCAGGTATATCAACCAAATTATTCCCTTCGTATTTCCTATTCATGACCTCACTAAAGTGTTCAATCCAACATTACTTTTCTTCATGTTCTTTCTTCGTTATAACAGATCCATCTTTCTTTTTGATGGGTATATGCTTCTTTTTTCCCGTAGAGATTTCATTAATAATTCCAAGAGCAATTCCTACAATAAAGCCACTCCCTGAATTCATAGCTTTGTCAGCCTCATCTGCTTTCCTGTCTAAATATTCTCTCCAATCATTCCTGATATTTCTTTTGACCTCACTATCAATACTGAAATACTTGGCCTGTTCTGCCTTGTAATTTTCATTACTTCCTCGAAAACTTTAAGAAATCAATTTCTGTCTTTGTATTCTTTTTATAGTATCCCATGTATCATTTGATATCCATGGTTTTCTCCTTGTAACTGCATGTCCCAAAACTTCGCCTCTTAAAGTCTCTTAAGACGGTAAATCGATTCCTACATTCAGTTACAAAGATTTCTGTGCTCATCCTCTAGAAGCTTAGTTGTATCAAACTTAGGTATTCTATCTACATTTCTGTTGGGTTCTTTCAGTTTTAATATTTGTGTGGCAATGGGGAGCTGGTGATCGCTACCAATAACTGCACCTCTATAGCTTGTTACATTTCCCAGAGTCCTTCTCTCTTTATCAATGGCTATGTGATCTATTTGATATTTGTAATGGAGAAGTCCTTGTATATTTGTGGATCTCCTTGTGCTGGAAAAGAGTACCTCCAGTAACAAGATTGTTTGTTGAACAATAACTTATAAAATGTGCCCCATTTTCATTTGCAACTTTGCCAAGAACCTCAACACCCATCACATTTTCTATCCCTTGATTATTCCTTCAAACTTTGGCATTGAAGTCATTAATCACAATTTTCATATCTCTCTAGGTTCTCACCTATTATACTCTGCAGTTCTTCACAGTATTCATCTTTTGTTTCTTCAGGGGAATCATTTGATTCGCCTTGGAAGATGGAATCTTCGGGATCTTGAACCCTTCTGTGAAGCCTCTTCCCTTTTTGCCCGGCGGGCATGCTGTCATGAGTTTGCGGCGAGGGGAACGGGGCAATTTTAACCTGTCAAAAAGTTTTCATTCTCTTTGCCTCTCACGCGAGTGCGAAGGAGAATACTGGAGCGTTGGCGCATATGATGCTGCTGGTGCTCAGTTTCTGCTGAAGCACAGTTTTTGGTGAAGGCTCAGAAAAGCGCTGGCGCGCAGGAAACCAATGCGTACGGTGAATATACAAAGAATAGGAAAGACTATTTGGCCTCTATTTTGAGGTACCTTACCTCTAGCATTAGAGGCTCTTTGACCTTTTATTTTGATGTACCATACTTAACATTAGAGGATATTTAAGCTCTATTTTGAGGTGCCATATCTTTAGTATTAAGGGCTCTATGACCTCTATTTTGAGGTACTATAATCTTAGCATTATATGTTCTTTGATCTCTAATTTGAAGTGCTTTACCTCTAGCATTAGAGGCTCTTTGACCTCTATTTTGAGGCTCCTTACTTTTAGCATTAGAGGGTCTTTGACCTCCATTTTGAGGCTCCTTACTTTCAGCATTAGAGGCTCTTTGATCTCTATTTTGAGGCTCCTTACTTTGAGCATTAGAGGGTTTTTTTACCTCTATTTTGAGGCTCCTTACATTTAGCATTAGAGGCTCTTTGACCTCTATTTTGAGACTGCTCACTTTTAGCATTAGAGGGTCTTTGACCTCTATTTTGAAGCTCCTTACTTTTAGCATAACAGGGTCTTTGACCTCTATTTTGAGGCTCATTACTTTTAGCATTAAAGGCTGTTTGACCTCTATTTTGAGGCTCCTTACTTTGAGCATTAGAGGGTCTTTGACCTCTATTTTGAGTCTCCTTACGTTTAGCATTAGAGGCTCTTTGGCCTCTATTTTGAGGCTCCTTACTTTTAGCATTAGAGGGTCTTTGATCTCCATTTTGAGGCTCCTTACATTTAGCATTAGAGTCTCTTTGACCTCTATTTTGAGGCTCCTTACTTTTAGCATTAGAGGCTGTTTGACCTCTATTTTGAGGCTCCTTACGTTTAGCATTAGAGGGTCTTTGACCTCTATTTTGAGGCTCATTACTTTTAGCATTAGAGGCTCTTTGACCTCTATTTTGAGACTGCTCACTTTCAGCATTAGAGTCTCTTTGACCTCTATTTTGAGGCTCCTTACTTTTAGCCTTAGAGGGTCTTTGATCTCTATTTTGAGGCTCCTTACTTTGAGCATTAGAGGCTCTTTGACCTCTATTTTGAGACTGCTCACTTTCAGCATTAGAGTCTCTGACCTCTATTTTGAGGCTCCTTAGTTTGGCATTAGAAGATCTTTGACCTCTATTTTGAGGCTCCTTACTTTTAGCATTAAAGGCTCTTTGACCTCTATTTTGAGACTGCTCACTTTTAGCATTAGAGGCTCTTTGACCTCTATTTTGAGGCTCCTTACTTTTAGTATTAGAGGCTCTTTGACCTCTTATTTTAAAGGTCCTTACTTTTAGCATTAGAGGGTCTTTGACCTCTATTTTGAGAGTCCTTACTTTTAGCATTAGAGGGTCTTTGACCTCTATTTTGAGGCTCCTTACTTTGAGCATTAAAGGCTCTTTGACCTCTATTTTGAGGCTCCTTACTTTTAGCATTAGATGATCTTTGACCTCTGTTTTGTTGTTTCTTACTTTTACCATTAAAGGCGGTTTGACCGTATTTTGAGGCTCCTTAGGTTTAGCATTAGAGGGTATTTGACCTCTATTTTGAGGCTCCTTACTTTTAGCATTAGTGGCTGTTTGACCGCTATTTTGAGGCTCCTTACTTTTAGCATTAGATGCTGTTTGACCTCTATTTTGAGGCTCCTTACTTTTAGCATTAGAGGCTCTTTGGCCTCTATTTTGAGGCTTCTTACGTTCAGCATTAGAGGCTCTTTGACCTCCATTTTGAGGCTTCTTACGTCTACCATTAGAGGCTCTTTGACCTCTATTTTGAGGCTCCTTACTTTTAGTGTTAGAGGCTCTTTAACCTCTATTGTGAGGCTCCTTACTTTTAGCATTAGAGGGTCTTTGACCTCGATTTTGAGGTGCAGTATCTCCTGCATTAGAGGCTCTTTGACCTCTATTTTGAGGCTCCTTACTTTTAGCATTAGAGGGTCTTTGACCTCTATTTTCAGGCTCCTTACTTTTAGCATGAGAGGCTCTTTGACCTCTAATTTGAGGCTCCATACTTATAGCATTAGAGGTTCTTTGACCTCTATTTTGAGGCTCCTTACTTTTAGCATTAGAGACTCTTTGACCTCTATTTTTAGGCTCCTTACTTTTAGCATTAGAGAGTCTTTGATCTCTATTTTGAGGCTTCTTATGTTTAGCAATAGAGATTGTTTGACCTCTATTTTAAGGCTCCTTACTTTTAGCATTAGAGGGTCTTTGACCTCTATTTTGAGGCTCCTTGCTTTTAGCATTAGAGGCTCTTTGGCTTCTAATTTGAGGCTCCATACTTATAGCATTAGAGGCTCTTTGATCTCTATTTTGAGGCTCCTTACTTTTAGCATTAGAGGGTATTTGACCTCTATTTTGAGGCTCCTTACTTTTAGCATTAGAGGGTCTTTGACCTCTATTTTGAGGCTTCTTATGTTTAGCATTAGAGGCTCTTTGATCCCCTATTTTGAGGCTCCTTACTTTTAGCATTAGAGGGCCTTTGACATCTATTGTGAAGCACCTTACTTTAAGCATTAGAGGCTCTTTGGCCTCTAATTTGAGGCTCCAATCTTATAGCATTAGAGGGTCTTTGACCTCTATTTTGAGGCTCCTTACTTTTACATTAGAGACTCTTTGACCTCTATTTTTAGGCTCCTTACTTTTAGCATTAGAGAGTCTTTGACCTCTAGTTTGAGGCTTCTTATGTTTAGCAATAGAGATTGTTTGACCTCTATTTTAAGACTCCTTACTTTTAGCATTAGAGGGTCTTTGACCTCTATTTTGAGGCTCCTTGCTTTTAGCATTAGAGGCTCTTTGGCTTCTAATTTGAGGCTCCATACTTATAGCATTAGAGGCTCTTTGATCTCTATTTTGAGGCTCCTTACTTTTAGCATTAGAGGGTATTTGACCTCTATTTTGAGGCTCCTTACTTTTAGCATTAGAGGGTCTTTGACCTCTATTTTGAGGCTTCTTATGTTTAGCATTAGAGGCTCTTTGATCTCTATTTTGAGGCTCCTTACTTTTAGCCTTAGAGGGTCTTTGACCTCTATTTTGAGGCTTCTTACATTTAGCATTAGAGGGGCTTTGACCTCTATTTTGAGGCTCCTTACTTTTAGCATTAGAGGCTGGTTGACCCCTATTTTGAGGCTCCTTACTTTTAGCATTAGAGACTGTTTGACCTCTATTTTGAGGCTCCTTATTTTGAGCATTAGAGGCTCTTTGGCCTCTATTTTGAGGCTTCTTACGTTTAGCATTAGAGGCTCTTTGACCTCCATTTTGAGGCTTCTTACGTTTAGCTTTAGAGGCTCTTTGGCTTCTATTTTGAGGCTCCTCACGTTTAGCATTAGAGGCTCTTTGACCTCCATTTTGTGGCTTCTCACGTTTAGTATTAGAGGCTCTTTGACCTCTATTTTGAGGCTCCTTACTTTGAGCATTAGAGGGTCTTTGACTTCCATTTTGAGGCTCCTTACTTTGAGTATTAGAGGCTCTTTGACCTCTATTTTGAGGCTTCTTACTCTTAGCATTAGAGGGTCTTTGACCTCTGTTTTGAGGTTCCTTACTTTTAGTATTAGAGGCTCTTTGTTCTCTATTTTGAGGCTCCTTACTTTTAGCATCAGAGAGTCTTTGACCTCTATTTTGAGTCTCCTTACTTTTAACGTTAGAGGCTCTTTGACCTCTGTTTTGAGGCTCCTTACTTTTATCATTAGAGGTTCTTTGACATCTATTTTGAGGTGCTCTACTCTAGCATTAGAGTTTCTTTGACCTTTATTTTAATCCCCTTACCTCTAACATTAAAAGCTCTTTGACCTTTATTTTTGGGTGCTTTATTTTTAGCACTAGAGGCTCTTTGAGACCTCTGTTTTAAAGCGATTAACTGCTAATAGTAGAGGCTATTTGACCTCAGTTTTTAGGTGACTTACCTCAATAATTAAAGGCTATTTTTTATACTTCTCCATTTAAAGGCTTTCCTTCTCTATTCTCTTCTGTCTTTTATAGTTTTTCAAGATCTTCTTTGCTTAGTTCGCCAGTCTCCTACGAGATTTCAAGAGACATTTCAGTTCTGTTTGTCCTTGGTTCGTCAGATTCCTCGGAGAAATCGATGGCTTTCGTGTCTTTACCTATAAGGGCGATGGGTAAAGACATGGATGCCATTGATTTCTCGGCATAGACTATACGCCATCATACTAAAGTCAACGAAGAGCAACATAATATATTTACCAATGCCGGCCTGATATGTTCTATCTTCAATGCTGAATTTTGAAGAAACACACGTCGCTCACCGCTTTGCACTAATGCAATCCAATTATAGGACATCGTCGCTAAACCGCAAGCAAATAATTATCCTTCAAGGCGCTTACATTATGATCTTCAAAGCTCGCCAACTTCGGCAGCACCTATCCAAACTATCTGTAGATGAAGGTGTTCCGAATAGCCTCCAGTTCATCCTGTAGCTGTAACAAAATTCTCAGTCAGTTACCTGTTCCGCCAGAACGCGAGCTCAGAGAGTAAAGTGAAATCCTCCTCCCACTGTTCACTGCGTAAACTTCCATAGCTACAGTACATACAGATCGTGAGGTGTTACAAGGTATGTTTGAAAAAAAGAAGAAAAAAAAGAGAGAGAGAGAGAGAGAGAGAGAGAGAGAGAGAGAGAGAGAGAGAGAGAGAGAGAGAGAGAGAGAGAGAGAGAGAGAGAGAGAGAGATCAGGTCTTCAGAAGTCTTTTGGAATCCGGGGCGGAGCCGTTCAGAACTACTCCGGGAAGATTCCGTTCTGGAGTCATTCAGAACTCTATGCTAAGTCTACGGCTATTTCTTCTGAAGTCATTTGGAGAGGAGATTCAGGAAGATTTTCTTCCGAAATCGTTCAGAGATTTCTGGAATCATTCAGAATTCCATGCTATGTCTATGGAAATTTCTTCTGAATCCTTTTGGAGATGCATGAAGATTTTCTCCCGAAGCCGTTTAGGACTCGCGAAAAATTCTCTTTATATAATAATAATAATAATAATAATAATAATAATAATAATAATAATAATAATAATAATAATAATAATAATTATTATTATTATTATTATTATTATTATTTTTGTAAGTAACAATATGCTACCTACAGCTCTCCATTTGGTTAATGCCTTTTCTGTTCTTCTCTTCTAACAACATCTGTTCCTTAGGGCCAAGATATCCAAACTATATTTCATAAATCATTCTCTACTAGCTGTAACTTCCCAGTTTGATTCATGGTTTTAACATTTCAATTACCAATTTTCAATTTTTCTTTAGTATTTACAAACCGGGAGTTTCGTAGCAACCCACTACGGCCGTGACTGGGGGCAATTCTTTCATTTTCGCTTTCCATAGACGGACTAAATCCATAGAGAATTCATAGACTAAATTCATCAAAGAATAGCCAGTTTTTTAGTGATGCGCAGCGCCTATCTAAATAAGGTCCATACTAATTCCAGTAAGATCAACTGCCGGGCGTTAGAAGTAGAGGAGTATCCAGAGCACCAAACGGTTACATATCTTTTTCAAATTACAGATGGAATTAATGGTCCTTTATTTATGGAACCCATGCCTCAAAGAGAATGTTTAGTGCCATATTTAAAAGAACTGAAGCTGTTTTTTGAGCATTCGGTTGAATTAAATAGACCCGTCATATATTCAAGCATTTAAATTGTCACGTATATGGCTATAGTATATATTGAATTCACCTTTATTTCCAATTTTGTACTTGTCCCTATTTTCTCATTAGTAATAGGTTTGATTATCATTTTCTATGAAAAGAAAACTTTTTCTTTTTAATTTTCTTATAAATCAATATGATTTTCTATTGAAATAAATGATAGAAAATATTTTCAAAGAACTATCATTTATCTATATTTCTAGTTAAAATTATTAAGAATATATATATATATATATATATATATATATATATATATATATATAGATAGATAGATAGATAGATAGATCTACAAAATTTATTACTTTGAATTGATGTTTTTTAAATTAAGTGTCCCAAATTGCCTTACCATTTTTCAAGGCGAGGCAAAATTGGACACTAGATATTCCATATTTTTTCATTCATTTTTTATTTTAATCCTTCCTTTAGCATCATCCACTAATTTGTTTTTAGAAAAAATAATTTCATGTATTATTTCTGAGAAACCCTAAAATGAAGGTGAGGCAATTATTGGACACCCATATTCAACAATTTATAGAGGGGTACTTAATACTTTTTAAAAACTAGACATACTAATATTTATAAAGTAAAAGGTTGGGCAATTTCTAATAGCATTATAGTTTTCGAAAATTATAAATAGTTTTAAAGATATTGTATCTGTCCAATATTTGCCTTACTTGTCCAAAATTGCCTCTGTCCAAAATTGCCTTACCCTACTATATTATCTTCAATTTTGAACTCTGCTGTATTGACTATTTGAACTTGATCCGTTATATTCATATCTATACCATCTTATGTATTCAATCCTTCGTATAGATGGTATTAGAAAATTCTCAATGACTCACATAAGACGTTGTATATGTGCCCTCGATATCTCATTCTTTATAAAGTGTATTTCAAAAACAGTATTCCTGACGCTATATATCTTACAATCAATCTGTCAGTTAATTTCACATAACAATTTTCAGAACCCACCTGATACAAAGGATGTTGGGTAGTCATTGCATGTGCATATATCTTAGTAATTAACGTTGGAAAATTGTAATATGTACGATGCTTATTATATTACAATGTTGAGCATGCTTTAAGTCAATATTATTGCTTGATTTTCTATATTCTGTAATTATTTTTCAAGGATGTACTTGTTTTAGTATTGGATATGTATGCTTCTTGCTCCTTTCCGGATTATTTAAACCTGATTTTTTATAAACAAATAAGGAAGAAATCTGCATTCATCTTTACGGAATCCCTTCCATTGACCAGACTGAATTTTGGAGGTATGAATTGTATGGAGGTTTTGCAGCTGCACATAGCGTCTGAATAATGTAACGATGTTTAATCAGTTACAGCTGACTTTCTTAAATGATAATAAGTGTGACTTGCAAAATCACCACGTCACTTACCTTGGGAGAGCGCAGCTTCAAATCCTTTTAACAGCTTGCATTTGCAAGTTAATTTTTAATCGAGTGTTCTTTATGCATCTGTTTAAGTTACTTTTGGTTGCTTGTTAGCATGTAACGTGATCAGGAAGGAACATAATAAGAAAAGCTTCATTTATTTATTCTACCAGGAGGGGAAAATAGTTGACTTTTTTATTTATATCGTATAAGGACCTTTCTCTCTCTCTCTCTCTCTCTCTCTCTCTCTCTCTCTCTCTCTCTCTCTCTCTCTCTCTCTCTCTTGTTATTTGTTATATAATTTCCTCTTAACTGAGTGGTACAGCCCTCGTCTCACTTTTGATAGATCTGGACTTTTGCTAGATCCGTGGCTCTTTTCCTGCCGTCCAGTCTACCCGTCTGTACAGTATGTGAGTAACAGTTTCTGCTGAAGTTGAAAAAAATGGGGGTGTTTACTTGTCATTTCACCCATAAGGTCTTACTAAATAAACTGGATAGCTGTTCCCTTTTTGTGCCACCTCTAAATAGATTGATTGATTAATTATTGATTGATTTTGATAGAAATAAGGCTTTAGTTAATAAACACACATATGTATGTATATTTGTGTATGTGTATGTAGTAGTGTATATATAAGTGCGTGTGAACATTTTAGAAAAACAAAGATTCCTTGAAATAAAATTTACGTTATGAATTCGATATCAAGGAGTATTTGAGGTTTAGTATATAGAACTAGAGAGTAAAAGTGATCGGTGCACTAATAATATATAGACAGTATATGTGTGTTTGTATTTATGTACATTATATACCTGTATGAATTATATATACTCCATGTCATCCATCATCTCCTCCTACACCTATTAACGCAAAGGGCCTCGGTTAGATTTCGCCAGACATCTCTATCTTGAGCTTTTATATCAATACTTTTCCATTCATCATCTCCTACTTCACGCTTAATAATCTTCAGCCCCGTAGGCCTGGGTCTTCCAACTCTTCTAGTGCCTTTTGGGGCCAGTTAAAAGTTTGGTAAATAATCTCTCTTGGGGAGTGCGAAGTGCATGCCTAAACCATCTCCATCTACCCCTCACCATGAGCTCATCCACATATGGCACTCGAATAGTCTCTCTTATAGTTTCATTTCTAATCATGTCTTACCTTTTAACTCCCAATATTGTTCTGAGGGCTGTGCTCTCAAATCTACAAAATCTTTTGGATGTTGTTTCATTGTCATAACAGGACTCATGTCCATACTGTAACGCAGATCTCACTAACTTATATATAGCCTGATTTTTATATATAATTTCAGACAATTTGATCTCCAAATTTAACTTAACCTTGCCATTATCTGATTTGCTTTATTCAGTCTTTCATTAAACTCAATTTCTAAAAACCCTTTATTAGAGATTATAGTTCCTAGATATCTAAATGATTCTACCTCATTAATCTTTTCTTCTTCCAATGATATTTAATCTTCCATTGCATATTCCATTCTCATCATCTCTATCTATTTATCTTAAGCCCAACCTCATGTGATATTTCATGCGTTCTGGTAAGCAAGCATTGCAAATCCTGTAGTGTTCTGCTGATAAGGACAGCGTCATCAGCATGCTCTTGGTCCGCTAATTTCCTGTTACTAATTCATTCCAATCCTGCACCGCCATCCCAACTGTTCTATGCATTACAAAGCCATGAGGAGGATAAACAAAAAGATAGGTGACACATTCCCTTGGAATACTCCGCTGTTCCTTGGAAATTCATATGATAGTACTCCATTAACATTAACTTTTCACCTGCTATGGTCATGAGCAGACTTAATCAAATTGACATGTTTAAGAGGGGCTCCATAATAACACAGGACTCTCCACATAATTGACCGGCGCACACTAACAAAGGCTTTTTCACAGTCTCTCAGCTCTTTATCAACCTTTCTCTCTAGTCTCTTTAGAATAAATATACTTTATATTTTCATGACAACTGACGTATTTGTGAGGCCTCCGTAATTATTACAATAAATGAAGTCTCCTTTTTTTTTTACCATTTTCACTATCACTCTGAACTCCCATTTATCAGGTTTCGCCTCTTCACGCCACATTCTACAAATTAATCTTGGAAGCATTCTGGTGGTCATTCATTTTCGGCCAATATCATCGTAGTGGCTATTCTATCGAATCCAGGGGCTTTCCATTTCTTTTATATGTAAATATATGTAATAACCATTGATACATATGTTTGTGTGTGTGCGTGCGCGCGTGTGTGTATGTTTGCGTTTAATTTATCATACTTCTTATCTCCTGATGGTTTTGGCTTAATTTTTTTGTAATCCTTCAGGCTCTCTGTTAGTCGTTTGAGATGAGGTTATTATGCCTCTGCCCTTCATCATGACCTATTACAGAGGTCTAACTACCTGGCACATGATTAACTACTTGAGACGGAGGAGGTACGTTAGTTTTAATGAGGTTGCGTATATATATTCAGCTTACCAGAATGCATGAAAACCTCATGAAGTTGGGCTGAAGATAAATAGAAGAAAGACAGATGATGAGAACGGAATATGCAATGGAAGATGAAATATCTTTGGAAGGAGAAAGGATGAATGAGCTCGAATCATTTAGATATTTAGGAACTATGATCTCTAATACAAGGTCTTTAGAATTGAAGTTTAATGAAAGATTGAAAAAAGAAAATCAGTCGATGGCTAGGTTGAGTAAAATTTGGAAATCAAATCGCCTGATATTACATACAAAAATCAGGCTATATACCAGCTTAATGAGATCTGTGTTTCTGTATGGACATGAGACGTGGTATGACAATGAAACAATATCCAACCGATTTCGTAGATTTTGGAACAAATCCCTCAGAAGAATATTGGGAGTTAAATGGCAGGACAGGATTAGAAATGATAATATAAGAGAGATTACTCAAGTGCCATATTACTATTACTACTACTACTTGCTAAGCTACAACCCTAGTTGGAAAAGCAGGCCCCTATAAGCTCAGCGGCCCCAACAGGGAAAATAGCCCAGTAAGGAAAGGAAACAAGGAAAAATGAAATATCTTAAGAACAGTAACATTAAAATCTATAATTCCAATATAAACTATAATAACTTCAACAAAACAGGAGGAAAATAAATTTGATAGAGTAGTGCGCCCGTGTGTACCCTCAAGCAAGAGAACTCTAACCCAAGACAGTGGAAGACCATGGTACAGAGGCTATGGCACTACCCATGACTAGAGAACAATGGTTTGATTTCGGAGTGTCTCTCTCTGAGAAGAGCTGCTTACCATAGCTAAAGAGTTTCTTCTACTCTTACCAAGAGGAAAGTAGCCACCGAACAATTACAGTGCAGTAATTAACCTCTTCAGTGAAGAAGAATTGTTTGGTAATCTCAGTGTTGTTAAGTGTATGAGGAAAAAGGAGAATCTGTAAAGAATAGGCCTGACTATTTGGTGTATGTGTAGGCAAAGGAAGGGAATCGTAACCAGAGAGAAGGATGAGATCATGTTGAGGGGTAAATGATGGTTTTGGACATACTCTTCGCAGCCCCCAAGAGAGATTAGTTCACCAAACTTTCAACTGGTCTCCACAAGACACTAGAAAAGTTGGAAGACCCGGGCCTACATGGCTGAGGACTATGAAGCGTCAAGTAGATGATTGGTTAAGTATTAATTTAAAAGCTCAAGATAGAGACAACTGGTGAACCTAACTGAGGTCCTTTGAGTCAATAGGGGTATGAGATGATAATGATGATATATATATATATATATATATATATATATATATATATATATATATATATATATATATATATATATATATATATATATATATATATATATACATACACATGCATACACACACATACACACATATAAATCCAAGCGTAGATGTGTAAGCTTGTTTATAATTGTCGCCTCTCTGTCTCTGTTTAATCCTTTTTAGGCACACTTCTTCGATTATTGAATTTATTGCATTTATTTATTTCCTCTCTGGGCCCTTATCTTTTGTAGGTAACTAGTTACTCTGTATGGAACCTAATTTTGTATTCAATTTTGTCTATATTTATCCATTATATGACTAAATAAGATTTTTTTTCACACTTTGCCTGAACACTGGAAGTGTTTTCCTTATATTTTCACGTCTAAATAATATTGAGTGTTTAATTCTTGAACTAAACTAATGACCTTATTACCTATGGGACCATTAATATTAGAAATGAAAATGCAAAAGCGTTAAAATAGTCTCAGATAAATAATTTTAGTGAAAGCAAGTGAACCTACGAAGAGAGAACTCTAATTTTCAGTCGAATGACATAAAGTATTAAAAGGACTTGATATTTATTATAGGGATCGAAGAAATGAAAAAGCACCTGCCATAATGATAATAATAGGTAATAAAAATACGCAGAGAACAAAAGGTTATTCTACAGCTCTATAGGATCCTAAATTTCAAATAGTCGTAAACGTTATGACCTCGTAATTTCCTTTTTGGAATTCTATCGTTCTCTTTACCTCTCTAAATGTAATTTTCATGTAAAATCTTGGAAGGAAAGTTTCTCCAAATCATATAGATAACGTCTGGTTTCAATGGTAATTTTATACTTTTTGTCCCCAAGAGGATAGGTCTGTCAGTACAACTCATACGGTGCAATGTGAACATCACTGAATGGTCTTTGTATTGTTCCCTACGCCCTTAGTTAAACCCACTTTTTAGTCTTTTATTTTCCTTCCGTTCACACTTCCTTTCTCCCATTTTGTTATCCAAGTTTTCCCCACTTCCACTTAAGCTCTAAATGGCATGTCTGGTCCCAGCGTTGAGCTACATAGCAGAAATTCCAGAAATCCGTCTATACTTTTTGTTTGGATTAAATTGTCATAAAGCAAAAGTTTGTCCGGAAATTCTTGAAACTTCTTAGAAGAGAATATTGAAAAGAAAGGGAAGGTTGATTTATACACCATTAAGAAGGACGAAATCTCATCTATGGTTTTTTAAATTTCATTGAGCAGTCGTGTCGGACGAGCATTTCACACGCGTTGAAATTTTCGAATTAACCCTTGACATGCTCAAATGTTGTTCGTTAAATATTTGTAGTCAAGCAAGCACTATTTTAGTTGAGCACAGTAAGCTAGTGTTCTTAGTTAACTAGTAATGCGTTTACCTGACTCAATTAAGCGTCTTGCCTGGCTCTAGACAAATTATATTTGCCTTGTGAGAATTTGTAATACTCTCTGTTGGCCAATGATTTTTTGTTTTATTGGAATTGATCTAACAGTTGTTTTTCTCCTGTGGGGATCCTTTACCTAACATTATTTTACGCAAATTCTACTCATGCATATGTATATATGTACATATACTCGAGCACAGTAATTTCACCTTGAAGGTAGTGGCTCCAGAGGGCTCCATACTTCTGGTTTTTTAGATGGGTTTTAGAGGTTGCTAGCTCTATTGTTTTATCCTTCTTAAATGTTAGATACATAATGCACTTTTTAGGTAAACAGGCAGAAGGGGATTTTAAGTACTGTAGTCATACACATGTTTTCACCAAAAATTTGAACCTGGTTCATCTCCTCGTCACATAGATATAGACATGCACACGGTTTTATATATACTATATATATATATATATATATATATATATATATATATATATATATATACATATATATATATGTATGTATATATATATATATATATATATATATATATATATATATATATATATAAATGATAGATAGATAGATAGAGACAACAGCAAATGCACCCGTGTTTATTCCACTGCAGCGCAAAGGTCTCAGACATGTCTGGGGTTTGGCCAGTTTTCATCACCGCGCTAGTCAATGCGGATTGGTGACATTGGAAGATCATTCACACCAAACCAACCTAGTATGGGTGGCCCTGACTATTATAGTTTTGCTGCTCATGGCCATACACAAACCCCTTCACCAAGTTAAGGTATCCCCACTTAGAAAGATATATATATATATATATATATATATATATATATATATATATATATATATATATATATATATATATATATATATATATATATACTGCGTGCGTGTCTGTTTGTGTGTTGGTGTGGCAGTGCTTTCACAGGTCTGCTGGCGTCAAGCGATATTTTTTTTTTTTTTCCAGCCTGTTGGAAATACGAGGCCACATCTTCCAGCCGTTGTGATACATCAGATTGTCAGATGTGAAGCGGCCCTATTTAGAGTCGGCCTCACTCAAGGAGGTTAAATGGCATTTATCCTCCTCCCGGGTCTCGGACCTTCTTATTCGTCGTTATTGGTATGGATTAACGTTCAAGAATAACTGATTCTTTCTGTAAATAGAGATTATCTTACTCATATCACAGAGAAATACTGCCTATATATTGCATTGCTTTATGCAGGTATCACAAATACCATCTGAGGATATTGACGAACTGAATTATAAAATATGCATTGATTATCGAATAGGTATTACAAATGCCTTCTATAAATGGATTGTCATATAGGTATCACAATTTTTTTCTGTAAATTGATTGTCGTACAGGCATGATAAATGCTTATTGTACATGGATTGTCGTACAGGTATTACAAACGCCTTCTTTATATAGATTGTCTAACAGGTATTAGAATGGTCTTCTGGTAGTAGAGTGTCAGGTATCAATCATTTTTGCTTAGATATAGTCGTGCAAATTCAAAAATGTCTTCTGTAAATAGATTGTCGGTGTGAGAGTATCACATTTACCGTCTGCAAAGATTGTCGTACAGTTATCAAAACTGTCTTCTGTAAAAAGATTGGCCAACAGGTAACTGAAAATTAATGCCTTTTGTAAATAGATTGACTTACAGGTATCACACATGCCTGCTTTAAGTAATTTACCTACAGGTATATCACTCTTAACATTGAACCAGATAGTTATGATTTTCCAAATGGCTTTAAAGTGATTGCATACAGAGAGAATTTATGATGGTCTTTAGAAGACCTACTGGACTGTTTCAATTGTGGAGACGATTGTATTTTTTTTTCTTTTGTAATTCTACCTTTTCGTTGCTATCATTATATCATGTGTCATTGTGTATTACCCTCAACTGTTTTTAATTCTACACTTATTCGTATTGATATAATCTCTCCGTATTTATATTTACAATTGCAATCTGTGTATTTGACAGTAAAGAGAGAAAGAGAGAATTTCGAAAGCCAGTAAAGAGAGCAGACTGAAAAGACGCAAGAATAGTCAGGCGTCAATGGGCTGGCACAGGAGGTGCTGCCATCTGCCAGGATTAGCCGGTAGCCTCTGCATCATGCCACTCTCTCTCTCTCTCTCTCTCTCTCTCTCTCTCTCTCTCTCTCTCTCTCTCTCTCTCTCTCTCTCTCTCCAGTAAATAGCAGCTGAGACCCCAAACACAACCAAGCCTTGTGCTGTTAGTTACATTCTTCAGTTTCTTTTTTAAAATCTGCTTTCATTTGTAAACTTGATGACTTTTGTTGCGTATAACGGCCTTTCCGTTGCCCGAGAGAGGGCAAAAGAAACGCGTATCGAAAATATGCCTGCGTACGGACTGCTGTATCCAAATTCCATGAAAGGACTTCTTTTTTTATAAAGATTATTTGATATTTTGCAGTTTACTCTGGTTGTATATAAAGTTAATCAATTAGAAATTTAGAATGGCGTAGTCATCAAACTATCTATCCATGTCTCCCTCATAATGTGTGTGAGTGTGTGTGTGTGTGTGTGTGTGTGTATATATATATATATATATATATATATATATATATATATATATATATATATATATATATATATATATGTGTGTGTGTATATATATATATATATATATATATATATATATATATATATATATATATATATATATATATATATATATATTTGTGTGCGTGAGAGAGAGAGAGAGAGAGAGAGAGAGAGAGAGAGAGAGAGAGAGAGAGAGAGAGAGAGAGAGAGAGAGAGGAAAAATTGTTGTTACAAGGACAACGATGACAAAAAATAAACAAGATAAATATAAATATAATATATATATATATATATATATATATATATATATATATGTCCTTATATATACACACACACTACACACATATATATATATATATATATATATATATATATATATATATATATAAATCAGTACTCACGGTAACCAATGAATTCGGGTAAATAAAAGCCGACGAGTACCAAGGGATCCCGGGTGCACACACTCACTGCTGATCAAAAGGTTTCCGTATCTTTCCAGTTCTTTTGTCCCCAAGAAAGTGGTGTTTTGGTTACATTACTCGCTGCTTTGCTCTTCTCTCTCTCTCTCTCTCTCTCTCTCTCTCTCTCTCTCTCAAAAGAAATCTTTGGCTGGTTACACGAGATGGCCTAATTGTGCTTTGATCAAACCACTGGCTTACCACTGCCATTCTCTGTAAACATAAATGCTTTAGTTACTGTTTGTTACATGGCTAGCTGACAATCACAAAAATGGATAATGAATTGGGAAAAAATAGTAAAACGGTATCTTGCTTCAATGTGGGATAGGCCATTAATATTATAAAACTGAACTATTTTCAAAATCGGTATATGTTTGAGAAAATATAGAAATAGTACTCAAGTAATAATTAAAGATTGCTTTTTAACTCACATGTATTTCATACACGATCATACACTGTAATGCTTTTGCTTTTTTATATTTCGCTTTCTCCCGCACTGGTAATAGAAAACCCTATTTAAGCTTGCCATTGCATGTTTCACTTTGTTGGAATTTTCATGCCGTTATTGCCCGCAGCTCTTTGTATATAAGTTCAGTATCTTGTTTGAAGCATTGAGTCATGTCCAGGCCATCTTTTTGTTAGGACCCTTATCAGTCTGCCACATTGGTGACTCATGGACTGACTGCTGCCCACCCACCTTTCCGCTCACCACTGCGCCCTACCTTTTTACAGTGCCGCCTAACGAACCAGATTTTACCCACACCACATATATGAAACTGCTTCCCTTTGTCCTTAGAGAAGCTTTTGCTTAGTAACAGTGTGCCGAAGCTCAGTTTTGCCTCAATTGCGTGACTTGCTCATGCAGCAAAGCAGACTCTGTCCTTTTGGCGCTTTCCCGGGAATCTCCAAATGGCTTTGCAGCTAAGAGAACGCCCCAATAGAGTATGACTCCTTCAAAACATATCTCCTGAAGCAGTACTCACCATCACCAGCTGTCTTTATAGCCAAGCTTATCCTTTAGGTACGATGCCTACCCGAACTTGTACCCGAACTTGTACGCAGTGCCATCCCCGATGATGATACCTTACCAATAAAGTACCTGATAACAAAAAGTAGACGCCCATATGAACAACCACTTCACCACCTTCAAGACCTCCATCAAAGCCTCCAACCATTCAACACTGACCGAAGCTAACGTGAATGCATTGGGAAGCAGACTCCCGCCCCGTGACATGCTGGAGCAGTGACTAAGCCTCCCATCACCCACATATGCCACCCCTCACTGATGCCCCAACCAACAATATCAACAGCCACTTACTGATGCCCATCAGCTGTAGTTATGCTACTACCGCTCCAGATTCGGGGTTGCTGCAAAGAAATGTGAGAACGGTTGTCAGTGGCCAAAAAACTTGTAAGTAGTCCATCACTAGTGGGGTGGGGGCTTCCCCTGTCACTAATCTTTTCTTTTTACATGATACAGGTACGGATAGACACTAGTGCTTGCGGTTCTCATCTAGCAACGTTACTCTCCAGGACATGATGTTATCATTCTAAGTCTTCTTACGGTCACGTGGTAGCTGCCAACGGATCTGAGATTCCCATCCACGGGTGTAAGACACTCTCACTATCGTTTGGGAGCGCCAAATACCATTGGAAGTTCGTCATTGCTGACATAACATTGCCAATACTCGGTGAGGATTTCCTTGCCAATTTCCACTTCCTGAATGATGTGGCACATTGATATTTAATCAATTCAGACTCGTACTCGTCGACACCTCTTCAACCTGCCATCTCGGACCTTGCACTCCACATCAGTGTAACCACAGATGCCTACGCCCAACTCCTCACGTTGTACCCGGAAGTCTTCTGACCAGAACTTTGGCAACCCCACCCCCTAGTTCCATCAAGCATGGTATTTATCACAATATCAAGATGACGGAGCCCCCAGTGATTGCCAGATACAGGCGTCTGGGCCCAGATCGTATGGCAGCCGCTAAACGAACGTTTGCTTAAATGGAAGAAATGGTCCTTTGCCATAAGGACTCAGACGCATGGTCGTCACCCTTATATCTCATCCTAAAGAAGGATGGCTTCTTGCACCCTTGTAGTAATTACATGCACCTGAACATGCAGACAGAACTGGAAAGTGAAGGCATTCTCCACAATTGACCTCACATGAACCGAGAAGAAATCCCAAGACTACCATCACTACCCTCTTCATCATATATACCTTCCATTACTCCTATTTTAACCTTCATAATGCTGCGGCTACTTTTCAGTGCCTCACAGATAGCATCTTAAGGGACCTCCCTTCTGCTTGTGTTACATGATCGACATACTTGTGTTCTATTCCTCTAAAGAAGAACCCTCCATCACCTATGCATCGTTCAAGGCTGCCTACAACAGAATGGCCTTGTAGTCCGGTATAACAAGACCTTCATTGCCAACGAAGTATCGTTCTTAGGGCACCGCATCACTCCTTAAGGTATCCACCCCCTCCCTGAGAAAGTATCAGCTGTTCGTAACTCCCTACGGAGTCACTGTCAAAACACTGCAAGAATTCTCAGGCATGATAAACTATTATCAACTGTTCCTGCCAGCCATTGCCACCACTCTTGCACATCTTCACATGCCTCCCTCAAGGGCAAGACAAAAGACCTGAAGTGGGGTCCCCTTCAGGAAGTGGACTTCTGCAATGTAAAGAAGTTCCTATCAACTGCTTCTGGTCTCACATTTCCTGTGCCACATGCCCCTCTCCTTTTCTCCACCGATGCCAGCGATGTCGCTATTGGTGTTGTACACGAGCAGGGGGTCAATGGCTTGCCCCACCCCACCCATTGCCCTTCTTCAGTAGAAGACTGTCCAAGGCAGAATCCAGCTACTCTACCTCCGACGTTGAATTGCTGGGGTTACAACTGCTGTCCATCACTTTCGCCACTTCTTAGAGGGTACGCCCTTCATCAATCTCATGGACTACTTGCCACTGGTGCATGCCCGTCAACGTCGATATCTCTCTGCCGGGACTGAATACAACTGCACCCTTCAACACTTCTGTAGAAAAATTAATCCCATTGCCGATACCTTGTTAAGAAACACATTGGCCGTCATTCACCTGGGATTGGATAACAAAGCCTTGGCAAAACCCCAACAAAAAGTTCTAGAGTACCAAGCAGGCAAGACACCCTGCATATCCCCCTTTGGGAAGACTATGCCTTCAACGACTCCAATGCCACCCTCCTCTGTGGCATCATTATGGGTAGGCCATGACCGTTTATACCTGCCCCATGCACTAGCAGGTGTTTGATTTCATCCATGGCCTCTCACATCCCTCGTGCCGAGCTACTGCACTGCTACTGAAGATGAAGTTCATTTAGCACGGCATTACTAAGGATGCTAAGGATTGGGTCCATGCCTGTACTTCATACCAAACTTTAAAAGTACATCGACACACGGATTCAGGAGTGGGCACCTTTCTTCTGCCTCCGTGTTGTTTTGCCCACATTTACATAGACATAGTAGGTCCCATATACACATCACAAGGACACCGTCACGTGTTTACTTTCATTAACAGCTCCACTCGTTGGCCTGAAGCCATCCCCATGCAAACTTTAACATCTCATATATATCTGCCTTACTCTCAGGGTGGATAGAGAGATTTGGTATCCCCAAGCATATTACTTCTGACAGGGGTAGCACTTTCACCTCTAAATTGTGGACATGATTTGCGAATCTCCTGGACATCACCTTACATTAGACAACCGCCTACAACCCCGCAGCGAACGGAATGGTTGAACGTTTTTATCGCACCCTCAAAGCAGCTTTGATGTCCTACTGTAATGACTCCAACTTGTTTACTCAATGTGCATATAACTTGGATTTTTTACACACTAACTTGTCTTATTTATATTTTATTTAATCAGTTGCTAAACTTCTTGCTTTATCAAAAGAAATCATAATAACTTCCAATATAACACCTTAAAAGTAGAGTCAATTTACAAATCACATCATGCCAGTGCTTATGAACTTGGATCCTACTGCCACCAATGTCACACATTCAACATCATATCAAAAAGAGCCGCAGACATTTCTACAGGATAATGATTTTTTATTTTTATTTTAATAAACAATTATTGTAACTAACCATTCACTGGGGAAATACATTCTGTGGTTGTATAGTTAATCATTGATACTTATTATCAGATGAAGTAGATAGCAATAATTGGAATAAAATATACTAACTGGTAACCCCAGTAGAGGCTTTGTGGCAGGAATTCTAACTTTAATACCTCCTTCTTCTCAAAAATCAGTGTTCGTCCAAAGGCTGTTACTATGGCTGATGCTGGAAGGCCTGGGGTAATGGCGCCTGCCCTAGTTGGTACTGGGGCTATTAGGGCAAAGACCCCCGCTAGTAGGACATGGCTAGTAATTCATAAGTTGGTAGATGGTGTTATGTTTGTTCTGTTGGGCGGAACCAAAGCCAAAGCTGAGAGTCCGAACAGTCGTTTCCAAAAAGCTAAAATCAGAATTACCAGCCACACTCAACTTCTTTGTTGAATATAGGTGCATTCATGGTTGATTATGTTTAATGTTATGGAGATTTTCCCTTTATATCCCATTGATTCATGCATGGTGTTATGCATCCTCACTAGAATAATTGATAATATGCTATTGTATTAAATATTTGTTTCCACATTGCTCGAAATATACATAAGTAATGTTGGTAATCCTATGTTCAATGAGAATTTCAAATTGTTTCGTTTCTATACTTTGAAATAATTATTTTTACAATAATTTTTTCATATGATTGTTATAAATATCATAGATTTGATATTTATGCATCATATGTTAACTTTATTTTGCTTGACAGAGCTTTCAGGGTAGAACAAATAAGTTTTTGAGCTACGGGTAGTGCCAGTTGGTGAATTTTGCTCTTTTGACATTTACTGTACAAACCTATTTATATAGGTTTGTACATGGAGAATAATTGGAAGTAAAGCGTACTAATAATTATACAAGGGGCGTTCATTAAAGATTTCGCCTGACCCACTTAGGCTTATCATATCTGACTGAAATTTTGCTTGTGTATTGGTACATTAGTGTGTAGGTCACTGAACTCGCAATGCTTCCTTTTTTATAGGTGTTAGATTGGAGTAAGGTGTGACTATGGACCCAGTCGAGTACCGAGCAGTGATCAGGTAGGTTTCTATATTTGAAAGGCCGCACGCCAAAACAGATCCTCGATGAAATGAAAGAAACTTACGGAGATGGTGCCCCATCATTTGATGTAAAACACGAGCATCGCCAGTTCAAGTGTAGCTGAACATCTGTCAAAACAGTGCCCGTTCCTGGCCACCCCCATTCTGCCATTGATGAAGAAACTATCCATCAAGTAGAAGTTGCCATGTTGAAAGACCGCCGTATAACTGTTTGTTAGTTAGTCCAAATTTTGAAGGTAAGTGTAGGGTCTGGAAAAAAATCATTCAAAATTTTTTGCACATGCATAAGGTGTATGCACGTTGGATTCCCAGGCATGTGTCAACAAAACCAGGAAGCCTTTTTTGACAGACGTATTACACAGGATGAAACATGGGTCCATCACTATGATCCTGAGACTAAAATCCAGTTTTTGAAGTTGAAGCACTTTGAACCGCAAAGAAGTTAAGAGTGCAACCTTCAGCAGGAAAGATCATACTTACTGTCTTTTGGAATCAGCATGAGGTAGTGATGAACGATTTCCTGGCCAAGGGTTCCACAATTACTGGGATTTACAATGCTTCACTACTGCGTAAATTACAAGAATCCATCACACTCAAAAGGTGCAGTATGCTGACCAGAGGAGTCTAACTCCTGCAAGACAATGCTCTAGTCCTCAACTCGCATATCACCCAGACAGAAGTGCACTTTTGTGATTATGAAATTCTTCCACAGCCCCCTTATTCTCCTGACCTGGCACCATCTGACTTTCACCTCTTTCCAACCATGAAGTAATTTTTATGGGAACACGTTTTTCAGTTAATGAGACACAGATTTCCAAGGTGGAGTCATAGTTTGAGGCTCAACCCACTGACTTTTGCAAATAAGGTATCCAGAGTTGCATAAAACGATCGGAAAAATGCATAACCCAGGGTTCTGCCTATGTAGAGAAAGACTAATAACTGTTCCAAGTTTTATCTGTCTACATCTGTTGGAAGTGGGTCAGGAGAAATCTTTAATGAACGCCCCTTGTAGAAAGGTCATATTGTTTGGAGTGAAAAATTTCAAGTGTCGTAAAATACTAAAGAAAAGAAAAAAAAAAATATCGTCAATTCATAATATCCGTGTACTTTTTATGCATTTTAAGCATGAATTTATTTGTAGGATATCCTAGCGTTATTCAAAGCAATAACTCTCTTTCAGAATCAAAAGTGCACAACCAAAGCACTTGAGTACTCTTTTGCTTATAAAACAACAACAAACAACAAATCCAGCTGTCTCGAGTCCACCACAGGACAAATGCGTCAGATATGTCAATTTATGTCAGGGGTTTGGCCAGTTTTCATCACCAAACTAGTATTTGTGCTGGGAGATTTTCCTCTGATTGCTCACAGCAAGCTTAGTACGCGTGGCCCTGATTAGTACAGCTTTGCAGATCATGCTGTCCCCATTTGTTTATACATACATACATATATATATATATATATATATATATATATATATATATATATATATATATATATATATATATATATATATTATATATATATATATATATATATATATATATATATATATATATATATATATACATATATTGTATATATAATTATTTGTCACTACATTCGTGATTCGCACCAACAGTATGTTACTGACTCAAAGCAATCCTCTCGATGAGAGTGCCTACTACTGAAAATTGTTTCGACTCAGAGGCTCATGTTTGATGCCTTTTCTTAGCCAGAAGAATTTAACATAAAATAATTTTCAGTGGATATATATTCCCAAGATTAAAATTTGGTATAAAACGTCATTCGTGGTTGACGTACACGCACTCACATATACAGTATACATATATATATATATATATATATATATATATATATATATATATATATATATGTATATATATATATATATATATATATATATATATGCGTGTGTGTGTTTAAATGTATATAATATATATATATATATATATATATATATATATATATATATATATATATATATATATTTATATATATGTGTATGTATATATATATATATATATATATATATATATATATATATATATATATATATATATATTTATATATATGTGTATGTATATATATATAAATATATATATATATATATATATATATATATATATATATATATATATATATATATATATATATATATATATATATACATTCATTGTGAAAATTACTAATGTAACCATAGTAACTGGGTGGCTTAGGGTCGGGGTATCCTATCATCAATGTTCCTTACCTTCATTATAGTCAGTCTAAGAGCGACAGGTCTGTTATCACGTTAAGATATATAATCCACCGACATCTTTCTTACTGAGGTGAGGGAGATTTCATACGACTTGAGCAGCTGGCCGCAGATGTAATATAGGCTATACACAGATTGTTTTTATTCAAGTCTGACGAGCTCTCGTGTAGACATTGCAGATATTTTTTAGTCTAGGATGCAGGCAAAGGTAAGCCTCTAGTGTTAATTACATCTAATGCTATATAATGAAGAGAAAGAAGTATATTAGTGTTTAATGATCATATTTTATGATGCGGATATGACCTTGTAAAGTACTCGAGACCATTAATTTGATTATCAGCACAAATTAATATGGTTTGAACTGATGTCCCTCAAGCGAACGTTTAGATCTATTCCATTTATATGGTATTGCTTCATAAGAAAACGTTGAGTCAAAATTAGTCATTGGAATTTTTTTTTTTTCACTCTTACGTTAATAAGTTGAGGAGCTAAGTGCTGATGTTGAGACAAGACGAAGCAAGGCCACACATGTCCAACAGGAATGTAAAGGACATGCTTAAGTATGTTTAGGCATAGCTGCTGATTTTTCTTTCTTAAAATATCAAATGATATAAAGAATTGCTTTTTGCCATTCGAGCATGATCTTTTAAGGTTGTCAAGACAGAATCTCTGAAGGGTACCAAGTTTTATGTGGTGTGTTTACTATAGTATTCCGTCAGTATCCAGAAGCTTTGATCAAGATTAAGACAATGGAGGATAGTGCCGTCAGTGCACCTATTGTAATGTTCTGTAGGCATTCAAAGGTCTTTGTAGCCTCTTGCGCTAACGTTGTAGTCCACTGCTATACATTCCATTTGTTCCCGTCTTGCTGCCTAACCTCTTATATTTTACTTCATAGTGTACCTGCGGGGTTTCCCCTTCCCCAGTTGCACTTGGACGGTGAATGGTCTCCTAGGCCCTAAGGCCTAGTTATATGGGCTAAGTTCAGGAATCCAAATCTAGCGATATTAAATGACACAGAAAATATTTTTTTTCGAATGGTATATATATATATATATATATATATATATATATATATATATATATATATATATACATATATATATACATATATATATATACATATATATATATATATATATATATATATATATATACACACACACACACACACATATATATATATATATATATATATATATATATATATATATATATATATATATATATATACACAGTATGTATATATACAGTATATATATATATGAGTTGTAGGAAGAAAATAAGAATATTCATGAAGTTTAAAGAGCAATAGAGAATATTTAGTGGGATAAAACAATTAAGTTTACAATATTTATTAAATAAAGTAAGTAAATTGGTTAATTATCACAGTTAACTTGTTTCAAGAAATATAATGAATGTAGCATAATTATGGTGATCCCCGGGTTTTGTGTTTTGAACATTATTATTCATAGTTTCTCAAAAAACGTAAGACGGTATTTATATTGGATGATTTGTGTTTGGTAAATATATTGTTAAATTATCTTTAAAATCAGGGATATCGTAACTTTATTTTTTTAATGGTGCATTTCGTGAAGGTATGTGAGTAATACATTTAACCAATCTTCCTGGAACAACTAAAACATGTGTAATGAATGGCATAGACGATTCTTTTATATCAAACATGGGGGATATTTGATTTGCCTTTGCAAACAACTGATAACGGAAAACCTCTCATTTCAGCATCGATAAACATATGACAAAAAAAAAAAAAGGTAGGTTAAATTAAAATAGATTGATTTACGATCATTTAAACTATTATTGTTATTAAATTCTTCCAAATAGCCACTAGTCGCTAAATGATGTGAAAACTAGCCTTTCCAGTTTTTCAGTTGACTGAATTAGATTTGGTTTAGGTCTGATTTCCTGCGTTCAGCGTACCCATGGATAATTTAGAAACGTTGTCCTCTTGGTAAGGGAAGAAAGACTTTAGTTAGCTATGGTAAGCAGCTCTTCTAGGAGAAGGACATTCCAAAATCAAACCATTGTTCTCTAGTCTTGGGTAGTGCCATAGCCTCTGTACCATGGTCTTCCACTGTCTTGGGATAGAGTTCGCTTGCTTGAGGGTACACTCGGGCACACTTTTGTATCTAATTTATCTTCCTCATGTTTTGTTAAAGTTTTTATAGTGCATATAGGAAATATTTATTTTAATGTTACTGCTCTTAAAATATTTATTTTTCCTTGTTTCCTTTCCTCACTGGGCTATTTTCCCTGTTGGGGCCCCTGGGCTTGTAGCATCCTGCTTTCCCCAACTAGGGTTGTAGCTTAGCAATTAATAATAATAATAATGATAATAATTATAATAATAATTTTTTTTTTATTTAAGAATGGGATTGTTTTTTGAAATTGTGTATCAGTTGATCCTATGCTTACTGCAATGTTTTCGAGTCTGAAGTTGGAGGACAAGCATATCGTTTGTAACTGAACAGTGTTCAAATCATTTTTTTTTTTTTTTTGTGAGTAATCAAGCATTGCAAATAGGACACTCGCTACTTGCGTGTTTAAGGTACTCAATCGTTGTATGCTATGTAGCAATAATTCATTAGTATGGAAGTAAATCGCACTTTCGACCATTCATGATTGTTATAAAAGTTTCTGCTTTGGGGAAGCACATTTACGTGGGGGAAAGTTTGATGTGTAATTCAAGGATTGTGTCAATGACATAGACATTAGATTTATTAAAAAGTTTCATGTAAAATATATTAAAGTTCAACTTACAACTTATAAAATGGGTTTCAGAGTAATTACTGGGTAATTTTGTAAGCAATAAGCTGAAATGTTTTCATGTACTCATCATAGAAATAACACAATCACGAATTATTACTCGCAAACCAATAAACTATAATTTTTAAGCGTTCAAAATTTTATAGTAAATAAAAACTTGAAGATACTATCACAAAGAAAACTTGCAATTCATGTAGTCAGCCTGTACTACAGAATATAAATCAGTTTGATACACTGTATATGACAGCAGATTGCATAATGGATCTGTTGTATACCACTGTTGTGGACATGTTCAGCCGATGTCCTGGACTTGTTCTACAACTGCCAATCGCTGTGAGGCAACATTTAAAAGCGAATGGATTCGGCTGAATAAATAACATACACTTTTATTATCATTTGCCCCATAGCAGATTTAACGTGAAAATAGTAACTGGGAAATATTTGTATCCCATCGAACACGTGTAAATTCTGCTATATATTGAACTTCTGTTTCATGTTCGTTTAAACATTGTTACCAGATAAAAATGAAACCATTCAGCAGTCATAATTGCCAGGATTGGCTTTGTATTTTTGCACTATTTTTTTTTTTTAGTTTCATTTTGTATACTGATATGAAACAAATATCTACCAATATTGTTTTTACTTTCCATATTCATAATACACGGCTTTACCATTAGTAACATTTTTAATGTTTTTGAAGACAAAACAGAATAAACCAGTCACTATGAGAAAAAGAATATTTTTTGCCCATTGTAGTTAATTTGTACATTTATTTGCGGGTTATGTGCAGTATATAATTCTCTCTCTCTCTCTCTCTCTCTCTCTCTCTCTCTCTCTCTCTCTCTCTCTCTCTCTCTCTCTCTCTCTCTGGCATTATATTCACACGCAGTTAATTGAGAAAATGATTGTACGCTTCTTGTTTATTTCTCTCCTAAATTTTGTCCACGTTCCGCGGGGAATGTCTCTTCATACCAAAGAACGTCACTACACGAGTTCCAGCGAGTGTCAGCGACTTTAAACGAAATCACTGTATGTTTCCTTTGTTGATAATTTGCATAATTTCTGACAGTGACCTCGGTCAGAACCGGCCGGCCCTGAATCCGTAATGAGGTCTCTGTGTCGGACAATTCATATCTGAGCTGCAGTTTGATTATGAAATTAAGAAATTGGGATGTCCAGGGCTTGGCCGGATTTTCATTTTTGTACCTAAGCATTTTCATGTAAGTTGCATATTATTTTAAATTGTCACTTCATTTTCCACTTTTAATTGTTCATAATTGATTAAATAGTAATAAAATGGTTCTAGGATGATTTATTATTTTTGTGACTTCCCATTTTGTTCGTAATTTTGATGATACTTTGTTTTGTCTTTGTTTTATTATTCAAATTGGTTTAGCTGTTCTTCATTTTGTCATCTATTTCTTATTTTGCGTAGATTTGGTCATGTAATTTTCTTCTTAATTAATGTAGCTTTGATCTATATTTTTTCTCGCCAATGAATTGCAATGTTTGGTGCATATAACGTTTAGTCCTTTTGTTCATCCCTATTAAGTTTTTATTTTCTAGAAAAAAAAAAAAATAGTTTAGCTTGAAGTTACGATGCTTTCCTCTTTTATCACATTTAACTAGCCTGTTAATTTTGATTAATTTTTAAAGTTCGTTATTTTAATATGGATGGATTTAATGAATTATTTTCCTAATTTAGATAGTCAGGATTTTTTAATGTTGAAGTTTTTTTTTTTTTTTTTATTAAATTTCTACCTAACATGTACTGTATGTTTAGAATTTTTTTTCTCTCAATTTTCCTGATAATCTGGATATGTGTAAAATAGATTTTAGAATAATTGCTTGACCTAAT